>NC_141879.1:216503409-216806439 GCF_056163025.1 Triticum urartu | reverse complement strand
CACGACACATTCCGTTGCCTCCCCATGAACACGACAACGACATTGTTTCTCTGATCCAACCCAGCCATGTACACGAGCCTTGGCTGTACGTATGCGCGAGTAGGCGTTCGAGACCCCGCCCGTATGTACACATACGTGGCCGTATTTTCTTTCTTGCACCCTGTCCGCTGTACGTACATGTACATGCTACGTGTGTGCCTCTACTACGACACGTGCGCACCTCTACTACGACACGTGCACGCCTCTACATCGACCAGTATGTACGTACACGTTCGCGACCAGAATGACAATGCTACGTACGCTTCGACCAGGTGGGTCCCGGCTGTCAGGCACTTCCCTGCCTGTGAAGATGTAGCTGGTGGGTCCCAGCAGTCAGGGGGCGAATCGTTTTGTTTTTTTTTGCCCGCACGCACTTCCTTGCGTGCGAAGATGTAGCTGGTGGGTTGCAGCAGTCGGGGGCCTGGTGGGTCCCAGCAGTCAGGGGGGAGAATCGTTTTTTTTCGGACGCACTTCCTTGCGTGTGAAGATGTAGCTCGTGGGTCCTAGCAGTCAGGGCGCGAATCATTTTTTTGGCGAAATATGGTGGCCCGTCCGGTGGGTCCCCGCTGTCAGGTGGAGGAATAATTATTTTGCGCGTAATAAGGAGGCACTTCCTTGCGGCTGCTGTGGACCCAGCTGTCAGCCTCTCCACGTACAGTACTCTTCCGATGGAAGTCGGTCGTTGACCACGCCGCGCCGAGAGCACCAGGGCGGTGGTCTGGACGACGGCGAGGCCTAGGAAGGGGACGACGCAGAGTCGGGGAAGACGCAGAAGTGGAACCCCGCGCGGAGAGGAGTACGAGGGTTCACTGGTTCGGTTGCGGTGTGAGGCTGCCGTCGCCGCAGAATAACAGGGGGTGTGGGTGAGTAGAGGGATGGCCTGGCCAGCGGTGGGAGTAGTACGGGGCGGTGAGGCCTCCGCGGCATCACAGCCGGGCACGGGAGGCAGGAGCACGCGACACGACCGGCGCTGCTTTGGGCCGTTGGAGCAAGAAGAGCAGAGGTTGAAGAAGCACTACGGCCGTTGGATGGACATCGTATGATCACTGCAGCTATAATCGTTTTTATTGACTAAGTTGACAAAGCCCTTGGTACGCGTTAACTTAGTAGGCCCACAGCTCGGATTTGGCAGAGAACATATAGCCCATTTGTGATTTGTAAGAATGTACATCCCATTTTTTTAATTCTAATGGAATTTACTACAGCCCATTTACAGTTTGTTAAAAGTACAGCCCAACTTCTAGCTAGGACAACGATTAATAATTTCAAACAACCGCTCAAACAGAATTCAAAAAAATTCCCACATTTTGATGGGATGCGAAATATTTGTATCCGAAATTTCTAGTCAGGTTAAATATAATTTCAAAATAAAGTTGTATTACATTAAAATCCAACGAAATATTGCGCGCGCAACAAGTAATGAAATTAAAAAAATTCATATTCCAAAAATAATATATTTTTCAAACTAATTACGTGTTTGGTGCATAGTAACTGTCCAATAATTATAATTACATCCCATTTATTATTTCTTAAAGTCCATTTTCTTGTTAAGTCTAATGCATACCTCCTAGGAAAGTTTGCAGCCCGGCGGGGCGGAGAATAACAAGTTGACCCGGATATTGTGTACAACTGTCGGCCCAGTTGCATTGCTGATGTTGAAAAAAAAGCTATTTTTTATACACACATTAAAAAAATTGTATAGATAAGGAACATTTTTTATACACACATTTAACAATTTTTAAATACATGATTAACACTTTTTAAAACATATTTTTTTAGTCAACAGTGGGCCCATAGCGAGCGGAGGAGGTCACAATACACATATTTTTTAAATACATGATTAACACTTTTGCAAAAACAATTAGCCCACAGCGAGCCAATTAGCTCTAGTCGGCCCAAAGTGGGCCGACATGGGCCAGTCGGCCAGCTGTAGGCCGACTGGAATCCAATCGGCCTGGTGTGGGCCGACTAGGCCCAGTCAGCTTGTAGCGGGCGGACGGTGTATTATTTTTGAAATAAATTTACCCAGCATAATATTTATGAAAATTAATAAAAAAATGTATTATTTAAGAAAAAATAGCAAAAAAAGGCTTGTGTAGTACAGTACAACCTAACATGGTTACTCGGTCCACATTCAGCGACGCCGGAAAGGCCCAAACAAGGCTTCTGTACAACTTTGTGAAGTCACGGAGCTCAATTAATAACTTAAGAAAAAAGTTAGATTACAGTGGAACCTAATTAAAAGCTGTCACGAGAAAATAAATAATTCAACGGGTCCCACTTGTGCGTGTGCGTGTGTGTGTGTGTGTGAGAGAGAGAGAGAGAGATACCCATCGGTCGATGCTCGTAAATACATCTTTCAGCCATATGCCTTGCTGATGCTCAGTAAAAACTTGTATAGTTGACACAATCATATAGAACATCATAGCACACTAAACTTGCATACAAAAATTTCACGCATGCGGCACAATCAGGATGGAAGCAGTGGATCGCTACGGGAAGGGCTATGTTGAAACCAACGAAGTCGTACATAACGGTTCATCGTCTTTATCAATGATGGGGAAATATCTTGAATGTTGTGCAAAGAAAACAGACAGACAACACAATAAGTTCTCCTAGCACATTAAGTTGACGTACAACCCTTTCTTAAAGAAGTTCAGGTACAAAATTAGAACAGGTCACAATCAAATGTACTGGCATATCAGTGCTTCACACCCACAGCTCGAATTTAACTAGTATCTGACAAGATTCAGTTGTTACCTCAAATTAGAGCACATCAAGGCAGCCAGCCCTGCCTCTTCTCCCAAAGAAGCAGTGGCCTCCGCCGTGCGATGGAGTAGGCCCTGTGCCATCCATCGTTCCGAGCAACACGGGGAAAGTCTGACGTTGACTCCTGTAATGGACATCGTCGACGGACCCTGGCACCAGCGGCGGCGTTAGGACTATGATTGATGGATTGACCACTTCTTCGACATGCACGAACACTCGATACAGGTACATCCCTAACGTGGTCCGTGGCGGCCTTGGTGGTGAAAAATAGTACAACCCCGGTTCCTGCACCGGTATCTCAACACCAATCACCTTCGGTATGGTGGACGGCTTCTTCATCCATGCCATAACCGTCAGAGCCCAGCTGTCTGGAGGAACAAACATACTTACGAGCTCACCTCCAAGGTCGTTGATAAGCTCGTTCATGGACTCATTGTTCCAAGCACGTCGAGGCATGCCGTGGAAGGTAAGCTTTGTTAAAAACTCAAGCTCAGAGGGCACCGAGCCACATCCTGGGTGCCACCGATCAAAGCTCACCAGCGCGCCATCGCAGAACAAACACTGGGAAAATTCGAACACACGACTGCAGTCGAAAGTTGTTCGGAACCTGACGAAGAAATCAGCCGATGGCGGACATACTTCGACGAGCAAGTCACTTATTTGGATGCCGTGCGCAATGCCAAGAGCTTTGACAAGGTCATCCGGCGAGACGGGAGGCCGATCGCCGTTGATGGTTACCATCAGCACTTTGCCAGCAAACTGGTCGTCAAGCGCCGCCATGCCACTGTTGAGCGATAGCACGCAGCGACCGAAGGCAGGACGGACCTCAGGATCTCTGGTTTGGAGATCCGCGTTGACCGGCGACATGATAGTGCACTTGAGTACAGGGAGTACGGGAGGGGGATTTGGGGGAACTGGAGTAGGAATCGAGATTCCAGATGTGGAGGAGGGGCGGGAGACTGCGGATGAAAAGGTAGCATGAATTTCGAGCACGCGCCAATATGCCCTCGGCGCGCAAGCGCACGAAAACACCGGTGGCGCCCACATGTCGGCCTAAGAGTCCTTATTCATTCTTTTTTGGAGAGCCCGACCTTTTTTTCAGGATCTTTTGAGAGCCCGGCCTAAGAGTTATAATTGACATGTTTGGCATTGCATTACTACTCGGCCCATATTCAACGACACCTCACTGGCCCAAACAAGTGTACATCATTGAAAATACACTGAGCTCAAATTATATAACCTGAAAAAAGGAGATATACTCTGAACATTGGAGAATGGTGATGCCCTCATTTAGCCCACCAGTAGTTCGAGACAATAAACAGGTTCGAAACAACGATATATAAAACATTCAAACACTGACTAGTGACTACTACTGAAATAAACAGCAAGACATGATAGTTCATAAGAAGTCTTGCTACACCAACAAAACGCACCCATCTGCAGCGCTCAGACTCTCGTGATCCAGACGAGAATGACATTCTAAACAGGAGCAACTATTACATAGTAAGAGTGACATAGACGAGGATGACCAAATGACAAGGAATATGCATAACAAAAGAAAGAACTACCCATCCAGAACCAGCAGCAAAGACAACAAAGTCATTCGAAGAGATGATCCAACACCATCATAATTTGCAGCCCCGCTTCAGCGACCAGTGATCCGGAGACACCAGTACTCCACCTTTCGATGCAACAGCCCAATTACCTATCAACCTGAAGGCTCGAACCACATCACTGCCTGTCGTAATTGAGACATCCAAGGATCAAAGTTAATCCGGATGCCTTTGTCATTCTCACCTTCTTCTTTTGGCTGCAGGCTGTATCGTTGACAATTAGGGGAGTTTGCTCCTGAACTCCTAGGGCTCGCCGTGTAGACACAGTTTTCCATAGCAAACAGAGCCTCTCTACCATCAAGGTCCTTGCCAATGGTGATCTCCTGGTTAATCAGATAATTGAGTCCGAGAAACCGAGAGTGTGAACCAAGGCCGTTTACCCGCCTCCAACTAAAAAATCCTAAAGGCCCCAACAAGCTGGTATCCTGATCATAGACGTAACAACCACTGTCTGGATACTCACGTATTACAGGGTGCTTGTATACAGTGGGGTTTTTGCAATATAACTTTTCTGGCTCATGTGTCCGAATGATCATCAGTCTTTTGCCGTCGTCTGATCGAGCGAGGAACCAGTTGTGCTTCCCTGTTTTTGGCAAAGGTGGTGTGATTACAAAGGGCGGTAACTGTAGGGACACTGCATCATATCAAAAAGGACATGCATTATTAATGTAAGATCAGCATTGTTCAGAGTATGAGTAGGATAATGCAAGAAACAGCATTGATATGTCCCTGTTGGAACTGGGAGGAAAATACAGGGAAATGTATACTGGGTTCGAAAATGTAGAAGTTCCATGCATGGTTATACTCATGTTATCTCGCAATCGATTCTTGACAGGAAACTACCATGTCATGCATGTTATGTAATCATGTTCTGTCCTCAAACAAATTCTTCAAGGTAACTAACAGACCATGCATTGTTATATACTCGTGTTCTGTGGGCAAAAATTTTGTGAGGATATTATTCTAGCCATTGATTGCTGAAGGGCGAATATAGGTATGTACACATGGTAAGCATTGCAAGATTTCACTACTTCCAAATATAGAGTTCTCCATATGCACATTTACTTCCCTAATGTATGGTTAGATGAAACCAACAGTGTGGTGCATGTTTCTAAATCATGAAAATGAGGAAACTAACATGGCCACTGATACACACTCATATTTAGTAGTAGTATATAGATTACTGTAAAATAAGGATAATATCCATATATTCCTAACCGTTTGATTATTCAGGGTACAAATTGGCTGTAATGACATGGTCACAATCGCATGAATTAACTCATTCCAAATATAGCTGATTTACGGTGTCTCTAATACATTGCCATAGTTCTACTCAAATTCTGCTCAAACACATATATGCCAATCATCACAAAAATTTCAAACAGTGTCATGCCGTCATCATTAACATGAGAGGAAACAACTTACATGCGCCGTCCCAGCAATACGTGGTTCCATCTGCTTTGTCGATCGCGTAGATGATGCCATTGTGTTCAATAGCATCACAAAAGTGTGTATCAGCTTTGACGATGATCCACTATGAGCCGAGTTGTCTCCAGCTAAAGAAGGCACCGGAGTAAAGATAGGCGAGTCCGCGGTCGAACAAGGCAATTAGCTTGAAGTCTACGTAATTCGCATGTCGTGTGGGCACTTGGCAGATTACAATCTTCTGCAAACAAGGTCCGTCCAACTGACGTAGTAATCTAGATGACTTGGACCGCGATGGTAATACTCTATATAATCCAACGGAGGAAGGATAATCTCATGGGAGGTCTGGAAGTTCACGAGCACCAACTTTTTACCGTCTTCTCTGAAGGCAGCCATCCAGTGGGAGTTCATGCCGACCTAGTACATACCTGCCAAGAAGTTTCAGGCGATGGTGATCGGATCGATGTCGAGGGAAATGATGTACGGCGACCCACTACGTACCAGCAAAGAAGTTTCGGCTAACAGAGATCGGATTGAATTCGAGGGGCATCATGCACGCCTCCGTATCATGGTGAGCCAATCTCGCAAGACCAGATAGCAGAAAGCAGGGTGTCTTGAAAAGCTTAGGCCTCGCTTCGACGATGGCCGTGTGCATGTCCCTCGAGCATGGAGCCAGCCGCAGGGCGCTCAACATATCCACACACGAACAATAGAGGTCGAGGATGTCACTGGGAGATTGCTCCAATCGCGGCTCATATGGATGCTGCGCAGTTCGCGTTCGGCCATGGTGGAGTTTGGAAGGGGGCTTGATTTACGGGGGAGAAGGATGTCGGTGCTGGAGCGGCTAGCGAGGGAATAGTGGTACTGGGGGAGGCGAGTGAGGCGACGATACACGGGGGCACAGTGAGATGGAGATGGAGAAGGAGATGGAGATGGAGTGGTTCTATGGGTGCGGAGAGGGAGACAAGGCGAGGCGCCAATGTGCTGTACAGCGGCAGTGACAGACTGCACTGTGCACAGGGTGAGGCTGACTTTGGTAACCCGAACACGCCGCCTGGACCAGTGTAAGGCGCAGGGTGTTGTCACTTCACTGTGAGGACCGGATGAATAGTATTTTGACCATCAAGTGTACCACAGTTGTACTACTACTACTACTACTACTACCACTACTACTACTACTACTACTACTACTAGTAGTAGTAGTAGTAGTAGTAGTAGTAGTAGTAGTAGTAGGTACATGAGTACTCCAGTATTATATAGCGTAAATAGGTCTCCCGTGCTAGCATGCCTGTTCACTTCATCGTTCAGGTATCATCCATATTACGAGCAGAACCAAATTCTCGTGCATGCCCAATCAACGCTCTGCCGCGATGCATGCAGTGGTCGTTCTGGTGCATCAAGGACGGCATGCAGATCGTTCCACACTCGAGAAGAGGAAAAATGGAAAGGTAGAACGCGGCAGCAGAGGAAGAGAATGCTAGCTAACGAGGCTGGGAGGGGATCGAGTAGGAAGTTAATGCTCCACGCCTAAAGGTTTTGGGAAAACCTGATTTTCATAAGGTGACTTATAGTCACCTAAACGGAGGGAGTATTCCTTAACCAGAGAATGTTGTGTCTCCCACTCACGCACTCAAAAAAAACTATGACACATTTTTTGATCTGTTTGCATAGGTCCCACCTATCAGGAAGGATGGGCACGTACACGAACAGGTATGACTCATCAGTCTAACCGCATAGCCTTTTCGTTTAGTCTACCTAGCCGTCTAATCAACTGCCTGCACGCCACTTCTCCCATTTACTTCTCCATCGGGAACCGATTCTCCTTGGCTTCTTCACCTCCCCTTCATCTTCATTTGCATCCAAACCCCACTGCATTCACATTGTTTTAACCTCTTTAAATAATCATCTACTAATTCAGTTAGACTAACAATCTAATCCTAATTCTCCAAACCATAGCCCTCCGTTCCAGCGGTTCCAAATGGCGATAGAGATCGAGATGCAGGTTTTGAGCATCCAGCATGTCCTCGTCGAAGGCTCGATGCGCATAGTTGCCACCGTCACCGTCCACCCAAGGGTTGTTCGGTAGTGGATCAACAATGTATCCAACTCCCTCGAAAAGGTAGAGACGAGGGTCATCGATCTCGACGCAGAGTACACGGAGCGTGCCCCTGGGAAGATCCAGCGCGCCGCCGTCCTTCAGCTGTGCTTCGAAGATGATGTTTTGGTGTACCGCATCATACACTCGCCCTCCATACCAGGTGAGCTTCACAATTTCTTGTCTCAGGAGGATGTATACTTCTATGGGGCAGCCATCGAAGGGGACAAACAGAAGATGGAGCCGTACAACCTTGATTTGAATAGCATCGCTGACCTACAAACCAGAATCAAAATTCCTGTAGAAGTTTGTGATAAACAGACACCATCCCTATTCGACGTAGCAAATTTTGTGCTCGGTACAAATCTTCAGAAGGGTGACGAGACGGTGGCATTAAGGTCGTCTGGATGGGAGAATTATCCCTTGACGTACGAGCGGATAAAATATGCTGCCCTCGATGCCCGTGTGAGTTTCGAGATAGCTGCAAGGTCCAAAGAGCTTGTTGCGAAGCCGTCTCCCACAGAGAATGAGAACAAGAAGAAGAAGAAGAAGAAGAAGAAAAGGCTGCGCCAGCAGGAGGGCATTATGGATGGATGAACTATTTCCTCTCTTGTAAAAAAAATTATTCCCTCTCGGTGTATATTGATATAGATGGACTATTTCGATGGTGTGCATGTCTTTGGAATAGAGTAGTAGCGTGGGTCCGCTTGACTATAAGGAACAATTTATCCGCATATATAGCTTTCTCTGCTACTCCTTCCAGTGATCGGTATGCAGTGCATGTGTCCGTAGACATGACAGTTTGTCCATGGAAGTTCAACTACGGCGACCATCACGTTTCATCTCGCGATTCCCACGACGCCTCTCCAACCCACGGCACCACGCCCCCCGACGTGCGCCTCACCCCTCTCGGCCGCACCGCCCCTCTGCCTTTGTGTGCATGACATGTGGGCCACCTAAAATGTGGCGAGCATCAAGTTTCTACCACAGCCACTCGCGATTCCCACGACGCGCTCGAACCCATGAAACCACACGTCCCCCGACCTGCGGCTCACCCCTCTTGGCCCCACTGCCCCTCTCCCTATGGGAGCATTACATGTGGACCAGTCACCTATCGAGTCCACATGTTATTGACTCAAAGGTAGGTGTAGTAAGGCACTGAAACTCAGTCTCGACGGCCCTGAGAGGGAAATGTAAGTCCTGCGCCAGGGCTTGTGGTGCTCCTGCAGCACGAACTCGTGCCAAACTCGAGATGTTTTTCTTTACTATACATGCACGCAACGATTTAATGGACATTGTAATCTCAACATGTGATGGGGAGCTCTAAATTTGAATTTGAAACTTATAAAACGAAAAGATTCAAAACAAATAAACTGGGAGAGAGGGAGTATATCGTAGGATGTGTCCCATACAAAATAAGTCCCCTAGTTTGTCACCGCGAAGATGCGGTTAGAAAGGAGCACAACGTCTTCCTACTCGTACGGCAACAAATCGGCCGCAGACAACATGGTCTGCCTTTGACTGCCATGTGCAAGGTTCGTGCTATCTTATTCAATTTCACCGTGGTTCCATCGTACCAATTCATGCGGTGGCCCGTTGCATGGCTGATCCCAATGTTGGACAAAGGTTCTACGGGAACGGTTTCACCGTTGTAAATGTTGTGCAAATTGATGTTGGTACCCTCCCATACATATGCAAGCCAATCTCCACTCGCACCGAGCCTAACCTGTGAAACAGTGGGCAGGAGGAGAATTAGGAAATGGACACGGAAGTAGTCTTTAGAATGCATTTACTACGTGATCAAACTCATCTTACCCGCTCATTGGAGGAAATCCGAGTGCCCCTCAACGTTGGCATCTCAAGGGGCGTCAACTTGCAACTACGGCCATGCCGCGCTGGAGAGACCCCCAAGGAAACATTCTCGTGCATTCCATGGAACATCAAGATGCATTTGTATGAGTAGTTTATCTTGTGAGAGAAAAGGATGAACGAGGGAAGGCCTCTAGAGATAGAGATAGACACTACTACTACCAATGTGTTGGCCCGTGCGTTGCAATGGATCCAAAGTAGTAGAATAATACTTGTTCACGTGCTTGAAATATAAACACTCTAGTTTTGATATACATGTGTCAGCATACATGACAGCTTGTCCATGGAAGTTGAACCATGGCGACCATCACGTTTCTTGTTTCTACCACTAAGCCACTGAAGTTCGGTCCCGTGGGCCCCGTGAGGGAAATGTAACTCCTACGGCAGGCCTTGTGGTGCTCCCGTAGTACGAGCTCGTGCCAAAACTGGAATTTGTTTCTTACTACTACCAACTAGTACTAGTAAGGTACACGTGCATTACACGCATGAGATTCTGGTGGTTTGTGCATTATGCTTCTACATGTGGAGCTTTCTGGATTCTAACATGTGGCAAAATCTAGTGGAATGTAAGGTTAGGCAAGTTTGATTAAGTTAGGCGAGTGTTTGATTCAAGCCACACCTTAGGCAAGCCACACTAAGGCCCCACATGACATACACACAAAAAATGTGGCAAGATTCCCTTAGGCTTGCCAACTTGTTTCTCTCGTTTTGAAGAACTAATAACTTTGCCTAAGCTTAGTTGTGGCAAAGTTAGGGTCTGTTTGATTCAAAGGATTTTCATAGGATCTTTGAAGGATTAGAATTCTTAGGAATTTTTCCTACGTTGGTCGTTTGATTCGTAGGATTGAATCATGTAGAATATTTTCCTAAGGATTCATGTGTACAACGTTTCACAGGAATTCTAACATGCACTCCAACCTCTTGAAATAAATCCTTTGTTTTTCATGTGACACAATCAAACAAACTCAAATCCTATAGGGATCCAATGAACATGCCATTCCAATCCTACTTTTTTCCTATTCCTGTGTTTCTGCAATCCTATGAATCAAAGAGGCCCTTAGTCATGAATTAAGTTCAACCATGGAGTCTTCTAGATTATACATGTGGCAGAATCTGGTGGATGATATCCAACGGCCAGTAGTGCTCGGATTTGCCATCTTTGTACCGTCGGATTGGCTTCATCCAACGACCAACTTTGAAAGTTTTTCACACACTATATAGGGGGTATAGATATAGATGTGTCGGTCCGTTGCAATGGATCCAAAATATATATATCTATTTAGTGGAGTGCACTCTAAACAAATTATCTGTTTATTTTTCTCTAACCTTCCGTAGCCATGCAACCAAGCCACATAAGCTTCATGGGTGCCCCCCACATCATATTATTCATACTACGTTGATTGAAAAAAAGATAAATCACCCAAAACAAGATCTTCCCGTTTTTTGTTCCTACGATGTTGTGCCGTGCACGTACCTACTAGTTGTATAGTGGTAGTACTAGTAATATAGTATTAGGAGTACAAACTTGGTACTAGTAGGAGTAGTACTAGTACGGAATGCTCCTACTCTATCAACGAGCCCCGTCTGACACTAAATTTCTTGGCTTCCGTGCTACAGCTAGATCTTCCCCTCGTTTCTTTTTTCCAACCCGGCGGCGGGCGGGGTGTCGGTTTGCTAGGCAACACGCCATCCCTAAACTATGTGTCGTGCCAGATGGGCCGTGTTGTACTCCCGATTCCCAAGCGTGTGGGGGTGCGACGCGAATGCGGCAGGCCTTTTCCTTTTACCAGCAATGTGCTCGTGCGTTGCGACGGATCCAAAGTAGTAGAATAGTAGTATTTGTTCACAAACTTGAAAGAAATCACTATTGTTTTGATATACTCCTAATATATTACTCCCTCCGTACCTAAATATTTGTCTTTTTTGAGATTTAAAATGGACTATCACATACGGATTATATAGACATATTCTAGTGTTTCTAGCAAGATGCCCGCACGTTGCACGAAGTTGATGGAAAAGGTAAGCATAACTTATAAATTGACGGATGGAGTACTAGTTACAGTGATGCATATAATTAAGCAAAGGGGTCGCACATGTCGGTATTGACTGGAACGAGAATGCAACAACACAATAAGAATTAAGGCCACGATGATGCGATCACAGTGGTGGTTATAGAAGGAAAGAAGAAAGATGAATCCACAAACGTATGACCTCCTCCTCCTCAACTTAGTGCGCCGGGCCACCGACCGGAGGCTGAGGAGCAGCGGCTTTTGTGGCGAGGTCGAGGTGCTTCTCAGCAAAGGCATCCAAGGCTTCCAGCCGGTTGAGGAAGGCCAACACCGTAGCATCCTCACTGGCCTTGTAGATACCTATGTACACGATTTCCTCGTACATGTGGATGTGTAGGTCGACGAATTCTTGTAGGGCGAGGCGCCTCCGGCGAGCGCGACCTCCAGGTGGACATTCTTCATGGCGTCGGCGGGCAGTCGCAGGGCCACTAGTGCTTGAAAGTGGTTCCGGCCATGGAGGCCGATTAGGGTGGCAGGCAATGAGGAGCCCGGGTGCGAGGGTTGTAGGAGTACGGCGATGTCGTCTGCGAGCTTCTTGAGGACGGTGAACTTGTTGTTGGTGGCAATGATCATCTGGTCCAACTGAGAGACGTAGTTGGCGCCGAAGGCGGCCATCCACCAGCCGGTCTCCAACACCGTCTGGAGACGATCCTCGGCGCCATGCTGCAGGCCGGCGTCGTGGACCATCTGGCGCAGCCGCTGGCTGATACGTCTCCAACGTATCTATAATTTTTTATTTCTCCATGCTATATTATTTACTGTTTTCAATGTTTATGGGCTTTATTATACACTTTTATGTCATTTTTGGGACTAACCTATTAACCCAGAGCCTAGTGCCAGTTTCTGTTTTTACCCTGTTTTAGGGTTTGGAAGAAAAGGAAAATCAAACGGAGTTCAATTGACCTGAAACTTCACGGAACTCATTTTTGGAAGGAAAGAAGCCCAGAAGACTTGGAGTGCACGTCGGGGGATCTGCGAGGAGGTCAGGAGGCAGGGGGGCGCCCAACCCCTGGGTGCGCCCTCCACCCTCGTGGCCCCCCTGACGTACTTCTTCCTCCTATATATCTCCATATACCCTAAAAATATCCGAGAGCACATTAGATCAGGAGTTCCGCCACCAGAAGCCACCATAGCCACTGAAAGCCAATCTAGACCCGTTCCGGCACCCTGCCAGAGGGGGCAATCCCTCTCAGGTGTCCATCTTCATCATCCCGGTGCTCTCCATGACGAGGAGGGAGTAGTTCTCCCTCGGTGCTGACGGTATGTACCAGTAGTTATGTGTTTGATCTCTCTCTCTCTCTCATGTTCTTGATTTGGCACGATATTGATGTATCGCGAGCTTTGCTATTATAGTTGGATCTTATGTTTCTCCTCCCCCTCTTCTCTCTTGTAATGAATTGAGTTTCCCCTTTGAAGTAATCTTATCGGATTGAGTCTTTAAAGATTTGATAACACTTGATGTATGTCTTGCCGTGTGTATCTATGGTTACATTGGGATATCACGTGATCCACTTGATGTATGTTTTGGTGATCAACTTGCGGGTTCTGCCCATGAACCTATGCATAGGGGTTGGCACACGTTTTCGTCATGATTCTCCGGTAGGAACTTTGGGGCACTCTTTGAGGTCCATTGTGTTGGTTGAATAGATGAATCTGAGATTGTGTGACGCATATCGTATAATCATACCCACTGATACTTGAGGTGACATTGGAGTATCTAGGTGACATTAGGGTTTTGATTGATTGGTGTCTTAAGGTGTTATTCTAGTACGAACTCTAGGTCTGTTTGTGACACTTATAGGAATAGCCCAACGGATTGATTGGAAAGAATAACTTTGAGGTGGTTTCGTACCCTACCATAATCTCTTCGTTTGTTCTCCGCTATTAGTGACTTTGGAGTGACTCTTTGTTGCATGTTGAGGGATAGTTTTATGATCCAATTATGTTAGTATTGTTGAGAGGACTTGCACTAGTGAAAGTATGAACCCTAGGCCTTATTTCCACACATTGCAATACCGTTTACGCTCACTTTTATCATTAGTTACCTTGCTGTTTTTATAACTTCAGATTACAAATACCTTTATCTACTATCCATATACCACTTGTATCACCATCTCTTCGCCTAACTAGTGCACCTATACAATTTACCATTGTATTGGGTGTGTTGGGGACACACGAGACTCTTTGTTATTTGGTTGCAGGGTTGCTTGAGAGATACCATCTTCATCCTACGCCTCCCACGTGTCGAGGCACGACTTAGAGGCATAATCGCATGGAAGGCATATATCGCAAGTCAGGCAATCATCACAAACATCCCATGTAATATAGATAAATATAAGGGATAACATAGTTGGCTTACACTCGCCATGTCAATCAAGTACATAAATAACATACATCATCCAAACACTCATGGCCCGACTACGGCGCCAAAATAAAAGACAACCCAACAAGCGACATGGTCCCGATCACCCCCAACTGGGCACCACTACTGATCCTCAGGAAAAGAAACATAGTAACATTGAGAGTCCTCATCGAACTCCCACTTGAGCTCGAGCGCGTCACCTAGAGCGGAATCATCTGGACCTGCAACTAGTGTAATAGTAATCTGTGAGCCATAGGGACTTAGCAATCTCGCACCCTCACGATCAAGACTATTTAAGCTTAATAGGTAGGGGTAAGGTAAATATATGTGGAGCTGCAGCAAGCGACTAGCATATATGGTGGCTAACTTATTCACAAAAGAGAGCGAGAAGAGGAGGCAAAGCGCGAGCGAGAAACTAGAGGACAACCTGCGCAAGCATTACTCCAACACCGTGTCCACTTCCCGGACTCCACCGAGAAGTGGCCATCACGGCAACACACTCGGTTGATTCATTTTAATTAAGTTAAGGTTCAAGTTATCTACAACCGGAGATTAACAAATTCCCATCTGCCCATAACCGCGGGCACGGCTTTCGAAAGTTCAAATCCCTGCAGGGGAGTCCCAACTTAGCCCATGACAAGCTCTCACGGTCAACGAAGGAATAGACCTCCTCCCAAGACATTCCGATCAGACTCGGTACCTCGGTTCTTCAAGACACTTCGACAGGTTAAAACAAGACCAGCAACACCGCCCGAATGTGCCAACAAATCCCGATAGGAGTTGCACATATCTCGTTCTCAGGGCACACTCAAATGAACAAGACGTCGGGTAGGCCAGCCCAGAGTTGCCCCTGATAGCCCCGGACATCGCTCAGTCGGACCAACACTCAGAGGAGCACTGGCCCGGGGGGCTAAAATAAGATGACCCTTGAGTCTGCAGAACCCAAGGGAAAGGAAAGGATAGGTGGCGAATGGTAAAACCAATGTTGGGCATTGCTGGAAAAGCTTTAATCAAGGCGAACTATCTAGGGGTTCCCATTATAACCCAACCGCGTAAGGAACGCAAAATCCGGGAACATAACACCGATATGACGGAAACTAGGGCGGCAAGAGTGGAACAAAACACTAGGTGAGAGGCCGAGCCTTCCACCCTTTACCAAGTATATAGATGCATTAAGATAACAAGATAATATGATGATATCCCAACAAGTAAATAAATGTTCCAACAAGGAACGGCCTCCAATCTTCACCTGCAACTAGCAACGATATAAGAGGGGCTGAGCAAAGCGGTAACATAGCCAATCAACGGTTTGCTAGGACATGGTGGGTTAGAGGTTTGACATGGCATAGCAAAAGAGCGAGCAATCTAGCATAGCAAAGATAGTAGTGATTTCGAGGGTATGATCATCTTGCCTGCAAAGCTGTCAGAGTTGACTGGATCCTCGAAAGCAAACTCAACGGGCTCCTCGTTAGCGAACTCGTCTCCCGGCTCTACCCAAATAAGACAAACAAGCAACAAGGACACAATCAACCACGTGCAAGCTCAAACAATAAGATGCAAACATGGTATGCTATGCGGGATGCAATGCGGGATGCTTATGCAAGATGTGACAGGGAATGCATGAACCTGGCCTCAACATGGGAATCCAAGTGTGCCACTGGAAAGATGAGATGAAATCGCTTGAAAACGATATAAAGAACGACGGAATCGGAGTTACGGTTTGGAAATGGCAAGCGATTCAAATATGACACCGGTCTGCGATTTACAGCAAGTAGCCATCTAAATGCAATGAGATGAACATGCTACAGCACCCAAACATGACAACAAAATACATGGCAGGGATGCATTCAAGATGCTTAACAAAAGTCTAGCACTGAGCTATGGCCAATTCATCCATTAACAGGTTCAAACAAGCATGGCAAAACTGCATATGGTAAACAGATCTCAGACTTAGTGAAATTAACACTTGTCTGAAATTTCAGGTCAGATAGCCCTCTTCGGAGCAACAAAACTACATGCTACAGGACCTGAACATGGCAAAGTAAAACATGGCATGGAGCTACTCAAATAGCTTAACTAAAGTCCCTTAGTGACCTTGAGCCAAAAGGGATCAGAAAATATACTAACAAGCACGTGAACATAGCAAAAGCATAATCAGTTTTCAGACTTAGTGAAAACTGGCACATGCTGAAAACAGATATCAAGTAGGCATGTAAACGAGCTCGATGCACTCACTACGGTGCAAGTCATGATAAGATAATAATACATCTATCAAGAACACACAAAATGAAAGCTAGACATGGCAAGAACAATGGCATAGCATGCACGAATCAACTACAACAACATCGGCAAAATTGCAAACAAGTTGACAATCTGCCCAGATTCACAAAGTAGCAAAAGTAGAGCTCGATTGACTCAAGCTAGGGTGCTCCATAATTGCAAACAAAGACATGGATGGATAGAACACTATAAGATTAATAAAACATCCTTACTGATCATCCTCAAAAGAGGCACGGATCTCTCAGAAACAACATGAACATATGACAACATGGGATAAACAGCTCAAGGACTTGGTGGAATTGCTAAGTCCCTGAAAACAGAATTACCAAGTGCACCACTTTTCAAGCTTGCACTAGTCACCACACAAATCACAAAAATACATGGGTTGCACCTCTAGAAAGATGACAAAACCCTTAACAAAACATATGTAGAGCATCAGGGCATATCGTGCACACAATAATCATGGCAAAAATGACAAAACTCTAAACGGAGCAGCAGATCTGACAATTAACTCAAGTAGCCTCCTTCTAACAGCATTTCGGGCATCAAGATGAACTCAAATGAAAATGATGCAATGTAATGAAATGATGTACTCTCTGAGATGAACATTTTGGTATGCTATATGCATGAATCGGAGTTACGGATGCGGAGATACGATGCTATGAACATGGGCACTTGGATCTGAAAATCCCAGGACTTAGAAGAAAAATCACCTAGGGTTACTGTTCATCCGGATCTGGATCGGCGCACGTCGTACAAGGATGGCCGGCCGGACTGTTCACCGGAGGAACTCGCCGGAGAGAGGAGGCTGACCGGACGGCGGTGGAGGTCGGGGGCGGCCGGAGCAGCGAGGTCGGTGCCGGGCGCGGACGGGGTGGCGCCGGCTCGGGTCGGCCGTGGTGGTGCTGGGTGGCGCGGTCGCCGAAGCGACGAGGTCACGGTGGCGGCGGGGTCCCGGCGACGAAGGCGAGCGCGGCGGGGAGGCGGGTGAAGCGGCGCGGGATCTCGGGCCGGGAGGGCCCGCGGCGGGCTTGCGGGCCGGCGGCTGGGAGATGCGGCCGGGCCAGTGGGGCGGCGACATGTGGCGGCGGCGGGACAAGTCGGACACGTCCGGCTTGAATCGTACGTGTCCGGCGGCGAGAGGTGGAAGACGACTAGGGTTAGGGTGGTTGGATCCGGAATTTTCGGGAGGGGACTTTAAATAGGCATAGAGGGAGCTAGGAGAGTCCAAATGAGGTGCGGTTTTCGGCCACGCGATCGTGATCGAACGCTCTAGATGATGGAGCAGGTTTAGGTGGGTTTTGGACCAACTTGGACGGGTGTTGGGCTGCAACACACACGCGGCCTTTTCGGTCCCTCGGTTAACCGTTGGAGTATCAAACGAAGTCCAAATGATACGAAACTTGACAGGCAGTCTACCGGTAGTAAACCAAGGCCGCTTGGCAAGTCTTGGTCCAATTCGGAAATGTTTAAACCTTACACACGAAAGAAAGATAGAAATGACCACCGGAGGAGAACGAAGCACCGGAATGCAAAACGGACAACGGGGAAAATGCTCGAATGCATGAGATGAACACGTATGCAAATGCAATGCACATGATGACATGATATGAGATGCAATGACAATGATAATAACACACGGAGACAAAGACCCGAAACCGAGAAAAATAAAATAACTTAACGCCGGAAACGGCAAGAGTTGGAGTATAAATTGGGAAAGTCATATCCGGGATGTTACAATTGTTGAGAGGACTTGCACTAGTGAAATTATGAACCCTAGGCCTTATTTCCACACATTGCAATACCGTTTACGCTCACTTTTATCATTAGTTACCTTGCTGTTTTTATAATTTCAGATTACAAATACCTTTATCTACTATCCATATACCACTTGTATCACCATCTCTTCGTCGAACTAGTGCACCAATACAATTTACCATTGTATTGGGTGTGTTGGGGACACACGAGACTCTTTGTTATTTGGTTGCAGGGTTGCTTGAGAGAGACCATCTTCATCCTACGCCTCCTACGGATTGATAAACTTTAGGTCATCCACTTGAGGGAAATTTGCTACTGTCCTACAAACCTCTGCACTTGGAGGCCCAACAACGTCTACAAGAAGAAGGTTGTGTAGTAGACATCAAGCTCTTTTCTGACGCCATTGCCGGGGAGGTTAGCGCTTGAAGGTATATCTTTAGATCTTGCAATCGAGTCTTTTAGTTTCTTGTTTTATCACTAGTTTAGTTTATAAAAGAAAACTATAAAAAATGGAATTGAGTTTGTCTCATACGCTTCATCTTTTTAATATCTTTCGTGAGTATGATGGAAAGGAAAATTGTGCCAAAGTGTTAGAAGAAGAATGCATTAAAATGTTTGGCACCAAATCTTTGAATGATGAGCATGATTGCAATGTTGTTAGTACGAATTCTTTGAATATCCATGATACTAATGATGATTGCACTAGTTATGATGAAAATGCCTCCTATAAAAATGTCAATTTTTGTGGAGTGCATTAGGTTTGTAAGTACACACCAAATAGGGAAGATAGATATTGCAAGAGGCATAAGTACTAGAAACTAAATGGTTGCAAGAAAGGCTAAATGTGAGTGCAGAAAATTTAAAATATCTTTACCGTACTTGTGAACTTTGCAATGAACATGGTCATTTGAATATCAAATGCAAATTGTTTGATGATCGAATCGTGTCCAAAAATTGTGATGACTTGATTTCCCTTGCACATTATAATGAACTTAGTTTGCTTTTGGGTTATGAAGAAATGAAACATCAAACTAGGCATATTCCAGAATATAACCTTGAGAAATTCCTCGATATTGATCTAAAAGAAATTTATATGTATTGTGCGGTGAATTGCATTGAAAATCCTTATATTTCCAATTACATAAAGAAAAGAAAACAAATAGAGGATGAAGAAAATACTAATGAAAGGGAAGAGACTTCCCAATATCCTCCTATTATTTCTTATGATGAATCAGGTAACGAGGAGGAGCCTTCTATTCAACCAATCTCATTAATAAGGAGCTCCAAAAAGAGGATTGAACCCACACATGATGTGGTGAAGAAGAAGAAAAGAAAAAGGAAGAGAGGTAAAAAGGTATCTCTCCCATATAAAGTTGCTCCTATTATTGTTGTGCCTCATGAAAATGATTATGATACACTTGATGATGATCTCGTTATGCCTATTGCTTGTTGTGATGATTATTATTGGGAAGATAATGATACTCCTTATGATCTTTAAAATCTTTTTGGCACTTTCTTGGAAGAATATTATAATTGCTATACCATTGGTGCTATCCATACTATTAATGATGAGAGTGATTATGCTTATGATACGAAAAGGCCCAAGCTTGGGGAAGCTATGTTTGATGAGGATGACATATTTGAGAATATATTTGCTGCAATTAATGTTTGTCCCAAGCTTGGGGATGCTATGCTTAATGAAGATGATATTTTTAGTCTCCCAGGTTTTGATATGCAAATTTATAATGATGATAGCATGCCTCCTACCTATGATGATTATTGTGATGATGCTTATGCTATAAAAAGTAGTGATTATATTTATAAAACTTTTCATGATTATGGTTACCCATTTTATGAACATTACTCTTTTAATGTGGAAACAATTTATAGTATTCGAGTCTCTTATGATACTCCCACTATTCCGAATGAGAAGAATTTTGCTTATGTGGAGAGTAGTAAATTTTCTATGCTTATAGATCATGAAAATAATGCTTTATGAGATAGTTATATTGTTGAATTCATTCATGATGCTACTGAAAATTATTATGAGGGAGGAATATATGCTTGTAGGAATTGCAATAATACCAAGTTTCCTCTCTATGTGCTTAAAGTTTTGAAGTTATGCTTGTTTTGCCTTCCTATGCTAGTTGATTATTTTTCCCATAAGTTGTTTGCTCACAAAATCCCTATGCATAGGAAGTATGTTAGACTTAAATGTGCTAGTCATATTCTTCAAGATGCTCTCTTTATGTTTCGATTCTTATCTTTTATGTGAGCATCATTGAAATCATCATGCCTAGCTAGGGGCGTTAAACGATAGCGCTTGTTGGGAGGCAACCCAACTTTATTTTTATTCCTTGCTTTTTGTTCCTGTTTAGTAATAAATAATTCATATAGCCTCTGTTTATATGTGGTTTTATGCTTCTAATTAGTGTTTGTGCCAAGTAGAACCTTTGGGAAGACTTGGGTGAAGTCTTTATGATCATGCTGTAAAAAACAGAAACTTTAGCGCTCACGAGAATTACTGCCATTTTTATTTGGAGAGTGATATTTAGTTAAATATTTTTGCAAATGATTAATAGATAAATTCCGCAGGTCCAGAAATTTATTTGAGAATTTTATGAATTCCAGAAGTATATGTTTGATCCAGATTACTACAGACTGTTCTGTTTTTGACAGATTCTGTTTTTCATGTGTTGTTTACTTATTTTGATGAATCTATGGCTAGTAAAATAGTTTATAAACCATAGAGAAGTTGTAATACAGTAGGTTTAACACCAATATAAATAAAGAATGAGTTTATTACAGTACCTTAAAGTGGTGATTTATTTTCTTATACTAACGGAGCTTACGAGTTTTCGGTTAAGTTTTGTGTTGTGAAGTTTTCAAGTTTTGGGTTAGGATTCGATGGACTATGGAATAAAGAGTGGCAAGAGCCTAAGATTGGGTATGCCCAAGGTACCCCAAGGTAATATTCAAGGATAGCCAAGAGCCTAAGCTTGGGGATGCCCCAGAAGGCATCCCCTCTTTCGTCTTTATTCATCGGTAACTTTACTTGGAGCTATATTTTTACTCACCACGTGATATGTGTTTTGCTTGGAGCATCAATTTATTTTATTAGGATTTGCTTTCTGTTATTTATAACAATGTTTTGCATCATTTATTTCAATAAAAGTGGCATCGATAGCCTTTACTATGCCTATGTTACAAGTATACATGTTGTTGTTTGAAAACAGAAAGTTTACCGCTGTTGCAATAATTCCCTAGAAAAGTCAGAATGTGATAAAATGTTGAAACCTTTTGCATATTAAGATCTGGTAAATTTACTACAGTGGGAATTTTCTTTCATAATTTTTCGAGCTAGGGAAGTATGGATGTTGCAGCATTCTTTACAGACTATCCTGTTTAGGCAGATTGCTGTTATGTTTGCATTGTTTGCATATGTTTGCTTCTTTAATGATTCCATTTGAGGATAGGACTATTAAATATGCAGAGGCATTTAGTATTAAATGTTGAATAATAATTTTAGTGATTTTCTACAGTAGAGTATTATAAGGTTTTTGCAATGGTTTATACTAACTTATCTCATGAGTCCTTGATGAGTTTTGTGTGGATGAAGCTTTTGAGATTTAGGGAGACCGTGATATGAGAGTAATTAAGGAGACACAAAAGCTCAAGCTTGGGGGATGCCCAAGGCACCCCAAGATAATATTTTAAGAAGTCTCAAGCGTCTAAGCTTGGGGATGTTCCGGTTGGCATCCCACCTTTCTTCTTCAACAACTATCGGTTAGTATCGGTTGATCCTAAGGTTTTTGCTTCTTCACATGATGTTTGCCATTCTTAGAATGTCATTTTATTTTGCTTTGCTTTCTGTTTGAATAAAATACCAAGATCTGAAATTCTTAAATGTTAGAGAGTCTTCACATAGTTGCATAATTATTCATCTACTCATTGATCTTCACTTATATCTTTCAGAGTAGTTTGTCATTTGCTCTAGTGCTTCACTTATATCTTTTAGAGCATGGTGGTAGTTTTATTTTGAAGAAATAGATGAACTCTCATATTTCACTTATATTATTTTGAGAGTCTTAATAGCATGGTAATTTGCTTAAATAATCCTAATATGCTAGGTATACAAGAAGAATAATAAAATTCTCTTATGAGTGTGTTGAATACTATGAGAAGTTTGATACTTGATAATTGTTTTGAGATATGGAGATGGTGATATTAGAGTCATGATAGTTGAGTAGTTGTGAATTTGAGAAATACTTGTGTTGAAGTTTGTGATTCCCGTAGCATGCACGTATGGTGAACCGTTATGTGATGAAGTCGGAGCATGATTTATTTATTGATTGTCTTCCTTATGAGTGGCGGTCGGGGACAAGCGATGGTCTTTTCCTACCAATCTATCCCCCTAGGAGCATGCGCGTAGTACTTTGTTTCGATAATTAATAGATTTTTGCAATAAGTATGTGAGTTCTTTATGACTAATGTTGAGTCCATGGATTATACGCACTCTCACCCTTCCACCATTGCTAGCCTCTCTAGTACCGCGCAACTTTCGCCGGTACCATAAACCCACCATATACCTTCCTCAAAACAGCCACCATACCTACCTATTATGGCATTTCCATAGCCATTCCGAGATATATTGCCATGCAACTTTCCACCGTTCCATTATTATGACACGCTTCATCATTGTCATATTGCTTTGCATGATCATGTAGTTGACATCATATTTGTGGCAAAGCCACCGTTCATAATTCTTCCATACATGTCACTCATGAGTCATTGCACATCCCGGTACACCGCCGGAGGCATTAATATAGAGTCACTTCTTGTTCTAAGTATCGAGTTGTAATTCTTGAGTTGTAAGTAAATAAAAGTGTGATGATCATCATTATTAGAGCATTGTCCCAGTGAGGAAAGGATGATGGAGACTATGATTCCCCCATAAGTCGGGATGAGACTCCGGACAAAAATAAATAAATAAAAGAGGCCAAAGAAGCCCAAATAAAAAAAGATAAAAGAGGCCATAAAAAAAGAAGGCCCAAATAAAAAAATAAAAAAATGAGAGAAAAAGAGAGAAGGGACAATGCTACTATCCTTTTACCACACTTGTGCTTCAAAGTAGCACCATGATCTTCATGATAGAGAGTCTCCTATGTTGTCACTTGCATATACTAGTGGGAATTTTTCATTATAGAACTTGGCTTGTGTATTCCAATGATGGGCTTCCTCAAAATGCCCTAGGTCTTCGTGAGAAAGCGAGTTGGATGCACACCCACTAGTTTCTTTTGTAGAGCTTTCATACATTTATCGCTCTAGTGCATCCGTTGCATGGCAATCCCTACTCACTCACATTGATATCTATTGATGGGCATCTCCATAGCCCATTGATACGCCTAGTTGATGTGAGACTATCTTCTCCTTTTTGTCTTCTCCACAACCACAATTCTATTCCACCTATAGTGCTATGTCCATGGCTCACGCTCATGTATTGCGTGAAGATTGAAAAAGTTTGAGAACATCAAAAGTATGAAACAATTGCTTGGCCTGTCATCGGGGTTGTGCATGATTTAAATATTTTGTGTGGTGAAGATAGAGCATAGCCAGACTATATGATTTTGTAGGGATAACTTTCTTTGGCCATGTTATTTCGAAGAGACATAATTGCTTAGTTAGTATGCTTGAAGTATTATCATTTTTATGTCAATATGAACTTTTGTCTTGAATCTTTCGGATCTGAATATTCATACCACAATTAAGAAGTATCACATTGAAATTATGCCAAGTAGCACTCCGCATCAAAAATTCTGTTTTTATCATTTACCTACTCGAGGACGAGCAGGAATTAAGCTTGGGGATGCTGATACGTCTCCAACGTATCTATAATTTTTGATTGCTCCATGCTATATTATTTACTATTTTGAATGTTTATGGGCTTTATTATACACTTTTATATCATTTTTGGGACTAGCCTATTAACCCAGAGCCCAGTGCCAGTTTCTGTTTTTACCCTATTTTTCGGTTTCGAAGAAAAGGAAAATCAAACGGAGTCCAATTGACCTGAAACTTCACGGAACTCATTTTTGGAAGGAAAGAAGCCTAGAAGACATGGAGTGCACGTCGGGGGATCTGCGAGGAGGTCACGAGGCAGGGGGGCGCGCCCACCCCCCTGGGCACGCCCTCCACCATCGTGAGCCCCTCGTGGCCCCGCTGACGTACTTCCTCCGCCTATATATCTCCATATACCCTAAAAACATCCGAGAGCACATTAGATCGGGAGTTCCGCCACCAGAAGCCTCCGTAGCCACCGAAAGCCAATCTAGACCCGTTCCGGCACAGGCACCCTACCGGAGGGGGCAATCCCTCTCCGGTGGCCATCTTCATCATCCCGATGCTCTCCATGACGAGGAGGGAGTAGTTCTCCCTCGGGGCTGAGGGAAATGTACCAGTAGCTATGTGTTTGATCTCTCTCTCTCTCTCGTGTTCTTGATTTGGCACGATCTTGATGTATCGCGAGCTTTGCTATTATAGTTGGATCTTATGTTTCTCCTCCCCCTCTTCTCTCTTGTAATGAATTGAGTTTCCCCTTTGAAGTAATCTTGTCGGATTGAGTCTTTAAAGATTTGATAACACTTGATGTATGTCTTGCCGTGCGTATCTATGGTGACATTGGGATATCACGTGATCCACTTGATGTATGTTTTGGTGATCAACTTGCGGGTTCTGCCCATGAACCTATGCATAGGGGTTGGCACACGTTTTCGTCGTGATTCTCCGGTAGGAACTTTGGGGCACTCTTTGAGGTCCATTGTGTTGGTTGAATAGATGAATCTGAGATTGTGTGACGCATATCGTATAATCATACCCACGGATACTTGAGGTGACATTGGAGTATCTAGGTGACATTAGGGTTTTGATTGATTTGTGTCTTAATGTGTTATTCTAGTACGAACTCTAGGGCTGTTTGTGACACTTATAGGAATAGCCCAACGGATTGATTGGAAAGAATAACTTTGAGGTGGTTTCGTACCATACCATAATCTCTTCGTTTGTTCTCTGCTATTAGTGACTTTGGAGTGACTCTTTGTTGCATGTTGAGGGATAGTTTTATGATCCAATTATGTTAGTATTGTTGAGAGGACTTGCACTAGTGAAAGTATGAACCCTAGGCCTTATTTCCACACATTGCAATACCGTTTACGCTCACTTTTATCATTAGTTACCTTGCTGTTTTTATAATTTTAGATTACAAATACCTTTATCTACTATCCATATACCACTTGTATCACCATCTCTTCGCCGAACTAGTGCACCTATACAATTTACCATTGTATTGGGTGTGTTGGGGACACAAGAGACTCTTTGTTATTTGGTTGCAGGGTTGCTTGAGAGAGACCATCTTCATCCTACGCCTCCTACGGATTGATAAACCTTAGGTCATCCACTTGAGGGAAATTTGCTACTGTCCTACAAAGCTCTGCACTTGGAGTCCCAACAACGTCTACAAGAAGAAGGTTGTGTAGTAGACATCACTGGCCGCTCACGAGCATCGCTGCCATGGGTCTGGAGTTAGCTATTTTGCGCTTAGTGTAGGTGCTTAGGCAAATGCTTAGGTGTGTACGATGTGGTAGATGCATTGGAATGGAGGGGCGCCTTTATATGAGGGCAATGAGGGCAAACTGTGTTGCATTCACATCGTGCAGCCTCTTTTCCCAGACCTCCTCCCATTACTTCCCTCATGCATTAATTGAAGAAGGATGCATTGGCCGTTCAACATATCAGGAACCGCTACTCCCTCCCTCGTCTGCATTAAAGCCGTATCAGGAACTGCGCCGCCCGCTGTCAAATCGAATACTCCCTCCGTCTAGGTGAGTATTAAGTCATCTTACGAAAACCAAATATGTAGTAAACACATAGGTGTGGTGCATTAACTCTCACGTTGTTTCTTATTTTTTGACATAAATAGAGGAATCAACCAAGAAGAGATGTGGGGCTTGTATGCTTTTAATGACTTGAGACTATCAAACATGACATGTAGTGGTCAGTTCATTGCACAAGAACAAATACAACCCACGTTAGCACACACGCATCTTATATAGCATCACATCCAATGGCTATAAAAGATGAATGAGACCAATTTATATCTCATCTAGTTGAGTTCTAGCAAAACTGTATTAATAATACTTAGTACTCCTGCACCAGGTATCATATATTAGTATCATGTAGTACTTTATTTATTTATGAGGTATCTAGATGGCACTGCACCGCCATGAAAAGAGGGTAACATCAAAATTATGGACTACTTTTTTCAGTATGTTGGTAAGGTTCGGTCATAGTCACTTGTTGAAATCTCTAAAAAGACAAATACTCCCTCCGTCCGGAAATACTTGTCATCAAAATGGATAAAAGGAAATGTATCTAGACGTATTTTAGTTTTAGATACATCTCTTTTTATCTATTTTGATGACAAGTATTTTCAGACGGAGGGAGTAGAAAACAGAGTTGGTGATGATGGTGTGCGTGCCATCCTGCAATATAGGCCGTCGGATTTATATCTAACGGATAGGAAAGAAACTATGGCAATTTTGCAAAAATATACCCACACGTCTCTCCACGTTCGCAAATAAGGCCTTCCCTCGTTCAACCTTTTCTCTCACAAGATAAACTACTCGTACAAATGCATCTTGATGTTCCGTGCAACGCACGGGCAGCTAGCTTATTTCTTTTAAAATAGTTGCTGCGATAATTGGGTTGAAGTGATATATTTTATGTCTGCCCCGAATGATTTCAGATTCACTAGTAGTAACAAAGGAAAAGGTTGCCTTGTTAATTAACAGAAAACAGGGTGAAAACTATCACATGAGGCCGGTAAAAACAAGGCACACTGGGTTCAGCGTCATTGTCACTACAGCTGTGCACGCGTGAGAAGTCTACATATCGAGGGGGCTACCAAGCGAGGCACCGAGACACAATGTTTGAGAGAGAAACCAATTGACAGATTATGATCAGATCGAGTTGTCACCCATCTGCTGTCATTGTTGGGGGGGAGGGAGAGAAAGACGTATCGAGAGTGTGCGCGGTAGGCAGAGAGGCACAACTAGCGAGTGTGTGTGTGTGTGTTTGAAAGAGGAGTAGATAGATTATTATCAAGATAGATGTGCCACCCTACTAGCTCCTTCGGTGCCGGGTAGTGTGTGTGTATGTTTGAGAGAGAAGCCAGTCGATACATTAGTATCAAGATCGAGGTGTCACCCTACTCCTTCGGTGTTGGGAAGTGTGGGTGTGTGGGGGGGGGGCAGTGACACTCACATATCTTTACTCTTATAAAAAATAGAGTTGGTGATGATGGTGTTCCTGCCATCCTGCAATATAGGCCATCCAATTTATATCCGATGGACAGGAAGGAAACTATGGCAATTTTGCAAAAAGATACCCACACCCCTCTCCGAATTTGCAAATAAGGCATTCCCTCTTTCATCCTTTTCTCCCACAAGATAAACTTCTCATACAAATGCACCTTGATGTTCCGTGAAACACATGGGCATCTTGCTAGTCGGGAGAAGAAGTTTGTGTGACACATATCTAGCTATATTAACGGTTAGGTAGATAGCATATGTGTGAGAGACATTAGTGGCTGTGGGTGGGCGGAATTAAAGGGGTGGGTGTGTTAGACATAGAGAGCGTGTGTGTTTCTATGTGAGAGACTTGTAGGACAGGGTAGAAAGACGAATTTAACCCTGACAGAGGGAGAGAAATACACGAAGTGCGCGTGTGTGATTCCGATGCCCACAGGGAAATGAGATATGTATGCGTGTGAGAGAGATTGCACAATTCATTCACATATCACTATCTAGCGATCGTGGACGTGCATCGCTTGAACATAAGTCAATATCTACTTCGTATCGTGGCCAAAGGTACAATATCGATTCAACGCTATAAAGATTGGACACTCACATATCACATTTTTTTTCTATTTAAATAAGCCTTTTTAGTTGTGCATGCCAAAGTTACAGTGATGTTTCTTCAAACAACCAATGTAGCTATCGTGAACATGCACCATCGTTACTCTTGCATTCAAATTCATTAGTCTTGGATGATTTAAGTTTCTATTTTGAAGTAATATATGTAATATTCATATATGAATTCAACGGGTACGCAATTTATGAAATGGAGGCTATGTAATCATATGAGGTAACACTTTTAAGTAGCTGACTACAATATCCATTTCTTTTTGTGCGCCTCTACACTAACACGTCAATGCATTATGTTTAAAGTAAATAACCAATGGCACTAAATTATCTATTTACACGAGAAATACATAGGCTGAGCATTTGATTCCTTTTTTTGTGAACGCGCCACTACACCCGTACGATTGGCCGTGCCCGTGTGAACGTCCAAGTTATCAGCGCATCATCCCGAGTTATTGTCTTTTTTCTGGGGTGGACTTCACACCAGTTATTAAATGCTGACGCGTGCCCCATGTACACAGTCTAGCATGACCTTCCCGCTAGCACGGTCCAAAATTAGTTGAAGTTGGATACGAACGATCCCGCGGGCGGCAAAATCTCCCACCTCCTTCTAAAATTTCTGCCACCTTAGTCTTTAGCATGTGAAATCCCCCTTTTGTCCTTGGTGCACGGAGACCAACAGTTACAATAACGCCCTCATCTACATGATAGGTCGGGGCTGCTTTGGTAACTTCCGGTTCCCCCACTACACGGCACCCCCATTTCCTCTCCCCCTCCCGCAAAAACGACTAACTCCACAGCACCAGAGCATCTTACATCACGCCGTCCGTACTTCATCGCCCTTTCTCCCCTCCCCTCTCAAAACCCTAGACTGCTCATCCATCGGCGTACCATAGCCCATTCACTGCCAGCGGCGTCCACCTCGCCGGATCTGCTTCTGCGGCCGCATCTACCCCTCCCACCTCCCCTAGAAACAAGTAGACTGCTCATCCACCACTGTACCACAGCCCATTCAGTGCCGGCCTTGTCCACGACGTCAGATCTGCTTCGCCGGTACTCTCGTCAACCGTCGCGCATCTGCAGCGGCTCATTCGTACTCCCCACCAGAGACACTTCGTCCACACCCCCCGGAGCCGCCCCACCGACGCCCCCGTCGACGGCCTCTGATCCTCTTCGCCGACACCTTCCTCAACCCTACCGGAGTAGCTTCGCCTATATCATTCTCAACCCTACCAGGGCCGCTTTGCCAACTCACAAGTCCACGGCCTCAGATCCGCTTCCTCACACCCTCACCCAACCTACCGGAGCAGCTTCTGACGCCCCATCCATGGACGCAGATCCGCATCGTCGACACCACCCTTAACCCAACCACCGGAGCAGCTTCTGACGCCCCGTCCACAGCCGCAGATCTGCATCGTCGACACCATCCTTAACCCAACCACCGGAGCAGCTTCACCTACGCCCTCGTCCATGGCCATAGATCTGCTTCGCCCACGCCGTAGTCCACCCTACCGGAGCCGCTCCACAAACACCCTACTCGATGGTTCTAGATCTCCTTACAGGACCCCGACAGCCAGCGCAGCGTCATCACCCTCGATGTTTCTAACTTGATTCCCGCAGTCTGGAGAGATGCCAAGCACTCGCCACGGCCTAGGTACTTGTCACCTTTTAACCCGTCCAGCATCACCTGCCCGATGTACTTCAAATATACTAACCGGTCGCTGTTACCTGTTATGCAGCTGGCAAAAACTACAAGGACGATGTTTCTTCTCGATCTAACAGCTTGGCCAACTAAGATCCTAGACTGAGGCATTGCTATGATCTTGTAAGCGCGTCTCTCTCTCTTGTATTGTTCTGTGCCTGCCAGCGTGCTTTGCTAGGATTTTCGACCAGTAATCCCTTTGTGCAGACAATGATTTCTACTACTGGCTGCTAAATTAGATATGTAGATGTCATACATGATACTACCTCGTACCTCCGTTCCTAAATATAAGTCTTTCTAGAGATTCCACTATAGGCTACATACGGAGCAAAATGAGTGAATCTACACTCGAAAATGCATCTATATACATTTGTATGTGGTCCATACTGGAATTTCTACAAAGACATATATTTAGGAATAGGGGCAGTACATTACACAAAATCGTAGGTGGCATGTAGGAATTCCAGTGCACTACATTAGTCTCCCTTAGAGTGCCTGCTAGTCCAGCATACAGAGTCATGGCTAGTTTATGGTACGCACACAATCGTTAATTGGTGGTTTAAATATGCGCAAGGGATATGCAATGTAGTATCATGTAGAGATGTCTGAAATTAGCCGTGTCAACTTTCAGATAGGGTTACACAATGAAAAAGTACAAGATGTATGTGGCAATTTCATGGAACATCGCAAAAAAAGGAGAGGCAGCGGTGAGCCTATACAGTGTGACATGGTACGTCACTCCTCCATTGCAATCATCGTGACATGTTATTTGTATGCCAGTTCTATTAGCCATGTTTCTTAGGGACAATTATTATGAGTTATCCTAAGAAAATAAGCACCTGTGAATATAAGCTCCATGTAATAAGCCAACCAGTTCTTTTCATTGCATTTTTAGCTTATCTTTGGTATGATCAGTGGAAAGTCTAGATTGCATTATATTTTTTTCATTTTGCTGCCCATATGGAAATTAATTTGACTTGCAAACATCACAAATTGAACTCAGTGCAGTAATTATTATGATAGGAAAGCAGACCATCACTATTTGCTCAAAATGCAAATACAAATATACCATCTACTTGGCACAATCTACTTTGGTCAATGTTTTCCATAGAGATCCCATTTCCTAATTTAAACGAAGAACGCATGACCCACATTTAAATGAAGAACAATTATTTATTCAAATTAGATGGTCCAAGTGGCTAGTTATTATAGTATAGCAGCACCACCTGAAAGCATCATATAGCAGCAACAGCTCATAGCAACTCATCATACAATAGCAGCAGTCTGTAATTCATCATATACCAGCAGCAGCTCATAGCAATTCATCATATAGCAGCAGTAGGAGCAGCTCATAGCAATTCATCATATAGCAGCAGCAGGAGCAGCTCATAGCAATTCATCATGTAGCCGCAGTAGGAGCATCTTGTAGCAACTCATCATATAGCAACAGCAGGAGCAGCTTCTAGCAACTCATCATATAGCAGCAACAGCTCATAGCAATTCATCATATAGCAGCAGCAGCTCATAGCAACTCATCATACAGCAGCAACTCATAGCAATTCATCATATAGCAGCAGTAGGAGCATCTCATAGCAATGCATCATATATCAGCAGCAGAAGCAGCTCATAGCAATTCATCGTATAGTGGAAAGGGGAGAGGAGATGCAAGCAGGCAGGGCAATGAATGCTTGCGTGTTTGTTTTTACTTGAGGGTCAGGTGTGACACGGGCGTCAGCAGTTGCATTTTGAGTGTAATATAGGCAGACAACAGAGTCATTTCACTATTCCCCTTCCCTTCAATTTTTAGTGAGGTTCTACCCGAAACAACCCCCTCCAAAGTGAAATTAGTTAAGCCTAAGCCCATAACTCTAAAAAGACTTATTTACATCTTTTATGGCTTATTTTGACAATATGCCCTAAAAAGTCGGAATCGAACTGGCCCTTAACCTGCAATTCAATTGTGCATGCAATGATGAATCACTCCTGCCTGCTATCTGTACATTTAGGCATCATCATACATGGCATAACCTAATACATGTGCATTCCATTGTAGAATCTGGAATATGCAATGTTTATGTTAGTTCATATGTTGCACATGATGTTTAAATGCCCCTTAAATCTGGTCAGTCAAGTGATGGTCTTTAAGCCTCCTTCTTTGCTTCTTTTCTTGATATGTAAGATTTGCTCACACATCTGTTCAATTGCTTGTTTGCATCAGCCAGCCATACTAGGACTATTTGCTTTGATTACTTGTTGTTCTTGACATAACACTCTAACAGAGCTTGTCAACGATTTAAACACTAAGGGCTGCTGTAGTGGGGCCTTGTCTAACTCATAGGTGACATAAAGGTTTGGTTGTACACTACAGTAGGCTCTCCAAGAGTACCTGGAGATCCAGTTTGAAGGTATGCCTAGTTTTTACATAGTACATACATAGTAAATGCTCATTTCATTGTGTGCAAGTGCAAGAGATGCGGCATGTTTCATTATGTGGTGTTGTTTTGTTATAATCTCATTCTTTTGTGTTCACAGACTCGAAATTATGCATATTTATCTTCCAAGGAGATGAGTAACTAGTTTGTGTCACCTTGTAGAGGGGGTGCAATGAAGATAAGATTGAGGATTTCCAAGTACAAGATGTTAGGAAGGAGCCTTGCAAGAGAAGTAGGAGCTGCACTGAGCCTCTTCAACCTGCTAAGGTAAGTCACTGTATGCAACTCAACTGTTCAATTCCTTGTTTGTTTCAGGCATAGTTAATTTTCTCTTTTCAATTGCTTTATTTGTCCTTAGTTAATGAGATGCCCAAATAATCATGCCTGTTGTTCGGTACTTGTATCACTATTAGTTGACATAATTAAAGGCCTTACCATTTAATTACTCTGCCGAAGTGTGCCTAAAGTTTTGAAGTCTATTAACCAACTATTATTGCATGAGGCTCACAATCTAGTTTATACTACGCTAATGATTGCATAGTTTTGTCTGCTGTAGTATGTTTGTATGAAACCCTCTGCTGTTCATTATGCTCCCTAAGACTTTAATTGAGGCACAGAATGGCCAACTGCTTGCTTACTTATACGCAACGTGCTGTCTAAATTTGTAACTTGTCTATGTTTTCGATTGGGCCCCAACATCATGCTCCTCTGGTGAGCTAAGAGGGATTTCTGTATGCAGGCTGCACAGACTATCTTTTTTATAATTTTTAAAATATCACCTGCTTATGCTTCATGACATGTAACTTTTTTTTGAAAGTGACGTGTAACATTATTGTTAGTCCTGTTTTGCCATGTAGTACAAAATAGTGTCTTGTTCACTTCACTGTTGTAACTATATTTTTGCCCTAGTCATGTGTACTTACAGAAACATTTCAGGATGAAGTGACATCAACACAAAGATCTGCGAGCAGTGCGGCATGGCCATTACCGAATGATTATGGATTGAAATTGGAATGTGCTGATGTTCTCGAGCATTAACTAGAGGTGGCAAGACAATGTGTACATGATTGTCAATGTATAATCAACAAGTTGAGACTGGACATGCAGGTATTAGATGCAGGAGTCAAAAAAAATGAAACAAGACACTGAGGTAACCATGAAGGAATTGGAGATTTTGCAGACTGAAATTTGTGCTATCTGAATCCGGCCAATCCTATTTTCTGAAGAGATTATAGTTCAAATGGAGTTAAGTTGATGCGCGTCCATGATGTATGAGCTGTATTTTCCCAGTGTATGTAATTTGCTGTTTGTGTATGCTTTATTATCACCTATGCCGAACCATAATGCCCAGTGGGTATAATCAGCTGTAATTTCTTTATTGCATAGTGTAGGATTATTCTACCTTTCTATGCCTTGATCTCTTTGTTGTAACAGTGTAGGCTTTTTAGAGGTGATAGTATTGAGTAGGATAATTCTTTGAATATGCTATATCGTTCAAACGGGGGCCAATTCGCTCGACCATGGCCCTTCACGGGCCGTCAGATCCATGGGCCTTTTACGTCTCGTAGGATCCATGGGCCTTCTATGTCTCGTAGGATCCATGGGCCTTCTACGTCTCGTACGATCCATGGGCCTTCTACGTCTCGTAGGATCCATGGGCCTTGTACGTCTCGTAGGATCCATGGGCCGCCGGCTCATTTATGGGTCTTGTATGGGCCTTTAATGGGCCGTAGATGGGCCTTTAATGGAAATCGTACGTTTTATGGGCTGACCATAACGGGCCGTTAGTCGGCCGTATTTGGTGATGCTATGAAAATGGCCCAACAGACTAACGGTCCGCAAACAGAAAATGACAGTAACGGGCCATAAGTAACCGAATGCTACAAATGAGCCCAAGAATAAATGGGCCCTCAGAAGGCCGAAAGTTAACTTGGGCTGGAAACAACCCAACGGAATAATGGGCCGTTAATGGGTATAAAGTGATACATTGTTCATTACAGGCCAGTTTCACCATGGGCCGTTAATGGGTGTAAAGTAATACACTGTTCATTACGGGCCAGTTTCAGCACGGGCCGCTAATGGGCCAAGAGTTACAAAGGTCCTCATATGGGCCGAAAGACGTCATGGGCTATACATGGGCCAGAAGTGAAAATGGGCTGGAATGATATTGGACGGCCCAGATGACGCTACTAGGCCTAATTCGGATAGGGCGTAACGGGCCTTGGATTAGCGGGCTATAAATGGGCTATATGCGAACAGGCCATTAACAGGCTTTCCATGGGCCGGCCCGCCAGCTTTTGACCAAGTCAAATGGGCCGGCCTTTTCACAGGAATGGGCCACTGTTGGGTCGTGCCACGTGTCGACGTATCATAGGCGCCTTCTGTCCAGTGAGTGGATGACATCTGTCCCAATGATGAGCCGACACATGTTTCCTCTAGCCAATGATGATTTTACACGTGGAAAATCCCCATTGGTCGGGGCTGTTAACGGGTTATCGGATCCAAAACCCGACCCGACAGCTTAACGGCGTTCCGTTACGGTGGATGCCACATGTTGGTCATCCTTGACGAAAGCACTTCTATGACGCGCGCTTTATTGTCATGGAAGTGGACACTTCCGTGATGATAATTTTGGTAATGTCATGGAACACTTCTACGATAGCACATGTATGACTATCTTGATTCTGTCTTAAATTTGTCATGGATGTACATGCATGACAAAAAAAGCGACCTACTGTGACAAACATGTATCATCACGGAAGTGTATTTTTTTGTAGTGCATATTACCCACCATGGCGCCTCCGCACTCTGCTTGTTGGCCACCCACCACCTTCGGTTTGACATTGAAGGTTTCAGCCATAGGCCAAAGTGGGGCCTGATGCGCAGGAAGGCCTCGCACACGACGATAAACGCCGAGATGTTGAGGATGAAGTTGGGAGCCAGATCATGAAAATCCAGCCCATGGTAGAACATGAGCCCGCGGACAAACGGGTGGAGAGGAAATCCTAGTCCGTGGACAAAATGGGTAAGAAAAACTACCCTCTCATGGGGTTCGGGCGTTGGGACAATCTGCCCCGCATTTGGCAGCCGGTGCGCGATATCCACAGCCAGGTATCCGGCTTCCCGTAACTTATTGATGTTCTCCTCCATGATGGAGGAGACCATCCACTTGCCTCCTGCTCCGGACATGCTTCGAGTGGTTTGAGAAGAAGAACGCGAGCTTGGGCGCTAGAGCTCGAGTGTGCGGGAATGGGTAAGTCAGGAGGAAGAAGGCGTGGGTGAAAAAAGTAAATCTTCGTCCCTTTATAAGGGCGGAAGAGGCGATGTGTCTCCCCACATGCCTGGCAAAACCGCTTATTCCCCAGGCACCATAATTGATGGTGCGGTTGGGTTACCCACGTCCGTATTGATCAGAATCCCGTGATAAGGGGAACACGATCTCTGCTTTGACAAGACATGTCAAGAAAACCGCCTCGCGATATGTGCGGAGCTGGTTAAGAAAAGCCGTTCGAATAAAAACCGGGCCATGGAGTGATGTCATGCTGTCAAAATGTGTCAACAGATTAGATTTGTGGAAATATTATTCTCTCTACGGTGGTATGTGCAACTTATTTTGCAGGGTCGGACACTATCCTTGTATTCAAACTCTTCCACGGCGTATTCGGAGGAGGAACCCTCCTTGCAATGCCGAAGACAACACTGCGCGCAGGACTCATCGTCATTGAAGCCTGGTTCAGGGGCTCCTGAGGGAGTCCTGGATTAGGGGGTCTCCGGACAGCCGGACTATATCCTTTGGCCGGACTGTTGGACTATGAAGATACGATATTGAAGACTTCGTCCTGTGTCCGGATGGGACTCTACTTGGCGTGGAAGGAAAGCTAGGCAATACAGATATGTATATCTCCTCCTTTGTAACCGACCTTGTGTAACCCTAGCCCCCTCCAGTGCCTATATAAACCGGAGGGATTTAGTCCATAGGACAACATACAATCATACCATAGGCTAGCTTCTAAGGTTTAGCCTCTTTGATCTCGTGGTAGATCAACTCTTGTAATACTCATATCATCAAGAACAATCAAGCAGGACGTAGGGTATTACCTCCATCAAGAGGGCCCGAACCTGGGTAAACATCGTGTCCCCTGCCTCTTGTTACCATCCGCCTTAGACGCACAGTTGGGGACACACTACCCGAGATCCACCGGTTTTGACACTGAGAGAAGTGCATCCATGTTGCGATGGCGAAGCTCTTCCCTCCACTGCGAAGAAAGAGGCTCGAGGCGGTACTCTTCATGAATGCGCGATGGATCGCCGCCGCGATTGCCACCGTCGTTGCGAGGGAAGCTAGGAGGACTGGGTGGTCCGTCGACCATCAATACTTCTGCCGCGGGGTCGCTGCTGTCGCATTCGGATGCGATCTCGATGGAGCCAGTCGAACAGGCCATAGAGAGTTTTGTCGGGCTCGATTGCCGCGACATGTGAGGTGGCCGACTGGCGGGCCACCGTATGCCTCACCCACCGCTGTAGCCACGACCGACCAGAACGCTTGTGCCAGCGAGTGGCGCGGGATGAGGACACCATAGGAACCGACCGATATTGGGTCGATGGTTGCCGAAGAAGGACGCCGTGGACGTACGCGCAAAAGTGCGTCGCCTCGCGGACAGGGACCCATAAATTCAGCGAAAGACACACATGTGATTTTTCAACAAACTTTGGTGCACTGGAGCATGTGCTTGTAGTTCAAATTTGAATTATGCCCATTAAAGCCCAGAAAATCAATTAAGGCATAAAATGCCAAACAAACCCGGAATAATTTGAAATTTAAACACGACACTCATGTACTAGTTGCATGCTCACTGTACGTAAATGCTCTAGCAATTCAAACACCATGCTTTCCCTCCGTAACACCATTTTTTCAAAACATAATGAAAAAATCAGGTATACCACAAACAGTTTACTAGAAAGAATCGTGTGTGATGAGCTTGATGCTCCGAAGATAAGAATAAGCTTTTGTCTGGGAAGCTCCCAGGTATAATGGACGTACATGTTCGAGGATGTGTACATCACAGGTGCATGATTTAGTCATGCGAAATATTTAAGGATTAGAAAAAGAAAAAAAGGAAGAATGAAAAGAGAGGAAAAAATAAAGGAAACAACAGGGAGAAGGAGACGAACAAATAGTTCGGCGCTAGGCATAGAATCTTTGGAGTCTGGCAGCGTTCCAGGGGTTCGGCTCTAGGCGATTGTCTGATGCAGCACGCAGGCAGTACGCTCCACCAGTGAGAACTTCGTCAATGATGAAGGGACCTTCCCACTTGGGCTTGAGTTTGTCCTTTTTCTTCTCCGACAAGTGTAGAATGAGTTCGCCAACATTATAAGTCTTGGCCTGTACTTCTCTGCTTTGATATCTACGGGCCTGTTATTGATAAAATGCGGAACGGGCTTTTGCAACATCGTGCTCTTCCTCCAGGGCATCTAGGCTGTCCTGCCAATCAAGCTCGGCTCTCTCTCTTCGTACATGCGCACTCGAGGTGAGTCATGAATAATATCGCAGGGCAACACAGCATCTGCGCCATACACCATGAAGAAAGGTGTATATCCAGTAGTGCGGTTGGGCGTGGTCCGCAACCGCTAGAGTACGGAGTCAAGCTCCTCAACCCAGTGCTTGTCTGATTCTCTCAAAGACCGCACTAGTATGGGTTTGATGCCGCTCATAATAAGACCATTGGCCCGTTCGACTTGACCGTTTGTTCGCGAGTGATAGACAGAGGCATAATCAAGCTTAATGCCCAGATTAGCACACCAAGTTTTCACCTCATCGGCAGTGAAATTGGAGCCGTTATCGGTGATGATGCTGTGTGGAACACCATAACGGTGCACCACACCAGATATGAATTCTATCACTGGCCCCGCCTCGGCTATTTTAACTGATTCGGCCTCTATCCACTTAGTGAATTTATCCACCATGACCAGCAGATACTTTCTCTTATGGCTTCCTCCTTTAAAGGTTCCGACCATATCGAGTGTAACATCCCAAATTTTCAATTTGGAATGTTATACATTAGATCATAATTGCATATCATATTTTTTTTGCTTTTGGTTTTGATCCTAGAAATTATACGCAACTCAAGGACCCACGGAGAGAGTTGGGGATTTTGTTATTTTCATATTTGAGTTTTCTCAAATTTTGAGAATAGGATCATTTGATTTTATTTATTTTATCATCAATTATTTCTATTAGAAAAATATGAGAGAGGGAATAAAATGACTTTCCCAAAATAAAGAAATATTAAGGATTTAATAATAAAATCAAATAATATTTTATTTCGGAGTTTTTCGTTATTTTATTTGAATTTAGGAAAAATGTGCGTTTTTCAAAATTGCATTTAGGCCCCAAATAAATGTTCACCTTGTGCGTCTTGATTTTAGAAGCCTGGGAAAATTTATTTTTGGATTTTTGGAGTCCGTTTAGTATTTCTTTTTATTTTTTTCCGCGCGTAATTATTTAAAAAAACGAACCGACCTAACGGGCCGTGTCCAACTAGGACTCCGGCCCGAGTAGGCTATATAAGCCGGAGGAGGAGGCCTAGCCGAAACCCTAAGCCGCCCCATCCCCAGTGCCGCGCCGCCGCCGCCTCGCCGCCGCACGCCGCCCAAGCTTCACCGCGCCTCGATTTCTGTGCCGTTTTTTTTTACTTTTTTTGAAAAACCATTCGGTTTTTCCATCAGTTTTTTTTGTTTCGGTTTTTTTAAATAGATTGGTTTTTCTGATTTATTTAAATAGCGAGCGTTCGTCCGTTCGTTCGTTCTAACGAACGTTCGTCGTTTTTCTTTTTCTCGGATTTAACCCGCGATTTTTCTGATCGCGATTCCTGATCTGATTTTCTTTTTAGTATAACTTTTCGCTCGTTTATCGGAATCAGGCGATTCAAGCGCCTAGAGTTTCGTCTCGAAACCCTCTATCCGTTTAACCAACTTAAACAAGTTTTTCCTACTGTCAAATTTGCCTTAGATCTAGATTAGTGGAACAAAGTTGTTTTCTTTTGTCGTTTGACTTTCGTTGCTTCGTTCGATTTGATTCTTTTTGCAAACCGGAGTTCTTAAGTTGAACCTTCTGGTTAGATCTCTTATTTGACTTTTACCTGTGCATTATATGAGTACTTAATGTATGTTTGTTTGTTTGTCTGTAATAGAATACCCGGAGTGCGTCGCCTGTTACTTCGAATCGCTAGGTTTCCCGGATCATCAGCAAGGCAAGTAGCACTTTGATTATACCTTTCCTACTACCCAGTTTTATTGCATTAGATCAATCCTCACACATTGCATGATTAGGATCTAATTAAATTGTGGGACGGGAAGTAGTTGAGATAGTACCTATTACCTATTTATTATCAAACCTTTGGGAGTTACTTCTACGTTTGCTTATTATGCCATGCTATGCTAGTAGACGTGGATTGGGTGAGTGATATCCATGATAGATGTGAGTTTGTTAATTAATGGTTTATCTAAGGTGGCAACTTAAACACACATCTGGGTGGATTGAGGCACCTGGGTATTCCAGGACTTGCCTATTTTCTTTTGGACCGCCACCCAGGCTCAAAGGGATCATGCGACTATTCATACTAGAAACTTCCTTGTGCGGCCACAAGCTATTTTGGGCTCTAGCATAGTTGACTAAGTCGTGCGAACTCTTACAGTGGTAGACTAGCAGATGTAGGGGATGTAGGTGGTACAGTCTACCCGATCGTAAGGTGCTAGCACTTCTAAAAGACTATGTCTCGGTCATCCATCTTCTCAAACACCGTGTAGTGCGAGAAACCAAATGGAGGCGATCGAGTCTTGTGGGGAAAAGTGCGCAAACCTCTGCAGAGTGTAATAAACTAATCATGGTTAGCCGTGTCCCCGGTTATGGACATCTTGAGTATCTAGTACCTGGATTATCATGTGAATCTCAACATGTTACCCTAAATTAATTTTGTTGGGCTTTGTTTAATGATGATGCTTAATTGGGATTGAGAATGCTGTCAACCATTCTCAATGTTTAACAACTACCATGATAGTTAAATAAATTTATTCCTTTGAAGTAGGGGAAAATTGGCTTTACGCAAAAATGTAACCATAGAGCATTCCACCAGCCAAATATGCATATAGTATAGCTGTTTCATTCCATTACTCTCTATGTGTTACCTTGCCAGCATATTCCATGTGCTGACCCGTTTCGGGCTACAACGTTAATGTTGCAGACTTTTCAGACGATGATTAAGGAGTTTTTAGGTCATGGTTCTATACTCAGTGATGCCGTTGGAGTTGATGGACTCACATATCTTCCAAGCCTTCTGCTGTTATCGTTATTAGATGGCCTTAAGCCATATTTATTGTAATAAGTTCTTTATGAAGACACTCGATGTAATAAGTGTGTGATTGCTACTCTGTTATAAATCCTCCGAGTACTGTGTGGTGTCAGCATTACTGATCCAGGGATGACACCGGAGCACAGAGATCAGACTGTTTGAGGTCTGGTCTCTACAGAGATGGTATCAGAGCACACGCTGACTGTAGGACACGGCCACTAAGCTAAAGACTTAGATCACTATCCTCTCTTTTCTCTTCTGGCCTCTCATCTTCTCTACTCTTTTAGGATGGCGAATGCAAGGAACAAGTTCACACAACCGGATGAAGATACACCCTTTGGACATCACTTGAAGGAAGTCACTAGATACCTGAACATAGGAGTACCAAGCTTCACCGGAACCTACAACGCCACTTTACCTGAAGAAGAGCGCTGGATGATTCAATTTCAAGTTCTAGGAAGGACGTTCATGCCAGTCACTGAGCCCATAGAGTTTTCTTTTGATGCACCAACTTGGAGTCTAGGAATGAGCATGGCAGCTCACATCGCCATGGGACGCATTGGAGAAGTCTACCCCAATGATCTCAAGGATACTATCTACTAGATTTGTGGGCGCCGAGATGAGCACTGGGAGATGATCAGCACCAGAAAGGATAGATCAATTGCAGCTTTTATCCAGGAATTAAACCAGCACATTCGATGACAGGAGAACCAGATGTGCTCCGACATGATAGATCTGAAGAAGGCAAGGACAAGAATCAAGGAACTGGAGGAAGAACTCAAGGCTACACGTGAATATTATGAAGAAGAAATTGAAGTATTGGTGGATAAGAATGCCGACCTAACAAAGAAGATCGGGATATTTATGGGAGACCCTATGCCTGTAGATGAAGACGAAGAACCCAAGGAGATACGCCCGGAAGACTACATCATCATCGATGACACCGATTCGGATCCAGATGATAGCAATGATGACTATATTGATGAAGCTGGAGCAGATATCATGGAGTCTGCAACCGAAGAATATTTGTAGTAGACCACCCCATCAGTAGTAGTAGTCCACCATGTAAATACAGTAGCCCGAGCACTTTTGCGATAGCTAGATCGATTGTATGCCCTTCTTTCATTGAATGAAGTGAATTGTTTGCTTTTGCCTCATGTGCATATGGGTAGTGTTTTCTCTTTAGACCCCCTCTATTCTTACATATCATCTTTTCTAAGCCTTCAGATGCCTCCGAGACGTGACCCCGGATTTACCTTTCCACCGGAGCTCACCCAGTTGATCCAGCAGCAGAACACATTGATGCAGTTGCTAGTCCAGAATCAGAACCAGGGGAACAACAACAACAACAACAACAACAACAACAACAACCCACCACCACCACCACCTGTTGATCACTTTGCCCGTTTTCTTAGGCTGAATCCGCCGGTGTTTTCCAGTAGCACCGAGCCGATAGTAGCAGATGATTGGCTCCGCAAGACAGCTAGAGAGTTGACCACAGCAGGATGCATAGATGCAGAGAAGGTGAAGTTTTCCGCAGATCAGCTTGAAGGACCCGCAGCATCATGGTGGGAGAATTTCACAGCCACTTTCCCTGTCGACACTGTCACATGGGACCAGTTTTAGCAGGATTTTCGTACTGCCCATGTTTCAGTAGGAGCCATGGCCATGAAGAAGCGTGAGTTTCGCAACTTGCGCCAAGGAGGACGGACAGTTGGCCAGTATGTGGAGGACTTTAGTAAGTTAGCACGTTATGCCCCAGATGACGTCACTACGGATGCAGCAAAGCAGGAGAAGTTTCTGGAAGGACTGAATGATGAGTTGAGCATGCAGTTGATGGTAGCAACCTTCAACAACTACCAAGAGTTGGTAGATCGTGCACTTATGATTGAAGGGAAGCAGCAGCAAATTGAAAATCGCAAGAGGAAGTATGGAAAAGGAAAGTACAATTCAGGAGCTCAGCAGAAGCCACGTTTTACCCCTAGACCGGGAGGACATTTTCAGCATACCCATGGAGGAGGTAGCTCGCACAATCACAATGGCACCAGGAATGATAATGGGAATGGAGGAAGCACCGGCCAGAATCGCACCAACCCATCAACCCCAGCCAAGAAAGACCTGGGCCAAGTCACTTGCTTTAAGTGTTCGAAGACCGGACATTATGCCAATGAATGTCCTGAAATACAAAATGGAAATAGCAATGGAAGCTCTGGGAAGAAGCCGAACCCTTTCAACAGGGGACAGGTGAACCACGTTAGCGTGGAGGAGGTTGAAGCTCAGCCTGATGCAGTAATAGGTAAGTTTTTGGTTAAGTCATTTACTACACTCATTCTTTTTGATACTGGTGCATCGCATTCATACATCTCAAGGGGATTTGTGGATAAGTACAACCTATCAACCCAAGCCCTTAGGTCACCCATGTTAGTAACCTCGCCTGGAGGAGAATATATGGCTAGTCGATGGTGTGATCGGTTACCTTTAAGGATTGGTAACTATGTTTTTCCCTCAGACCTAATAGTATTGGAATCCCAAGGATTGGATGTGATATTAGGCATGGATTGGTCATCAAAGTATGAAGGGAATATTGAATGTGCTAGTAAGTCAATTTTGCTTACCACCCCAGAAGGGAGAAGGATCAAGTATGTATCCCGACATGTGCCAAAGAGGGCTCAAGTAAATTGCTTAACAGGAGTTGTGCAGGAGGAATTACCAGTGGTAAGGGATTTCCCTGAAGTATTTCCAGAAGAGTTGCCAGGCATGCCACCGGATAGAGATATTGAGTTTTTGATTGAGCTATTGCCAGGCACCGGGCCAATATCAAAGAGACCATATAGGATGCCTGCAAAGGATTTGGTGGAAATTAAGAAGCAGATGAAGGAGTTACTGGATAAGGGATATATTCGCCCAAGTTCTTCGCCTTGGGGATCACCAGTACTTCTAGTGGAGAAGAAGGATGGATCGTTAAGGATGGTTGTTGATTATCGAGGATTTAATGAAGTAACGATCAAGAACAAGTACCCACTACCGATGATCAATGATCGGTTTGATCGATTGCAAGGAGCTAAGGTATTTTCCAAGATCGATCTGCGATCAGGATACCACCAGTTGAAGATTCGAGAACAGGATATACCTAAGACAGCTTTTACCACCAGGTATGGGCTGTACGAGTATACCGTTATGTCATTTGGTCTGACTAACGCACCCGCATTTTTTATGAACATGATGAACAAAGTATTTATGGAGTTTTTGGATAAGTTCATCGTAGTGTTCATTGATGATATCCTGGTCTACTCGAAGAATGAAGAGGACCATAAGGAGCATTTGCGTTTTGTACTTGGAAAGCTCAGAGAACATCAATTATATGCCAAGTTCAGCAAATGTGAGTTTTGGTTGAAGGAAGTAGGATTCCTCGGACATGTTATATCTGGAGAAGGAATAGCAGTAGATCCCACTAAAGTTAATACCGTGACCAAGTGGGAAGCACCAACCACCGTGGGAGAGATCCGGAGTTTTCTTGGACTCGCAGGATACTACCGGAGATTTATTGAGAATTTCTCAAAGATTGCGAAGCCTATGACTGAGTTGTTGAAGAAAGATACCAAGTTCATATGGACGGAGGAATGTGAGGCTAGTTTCCAGGAGTTGAAGAAACGTTTGATTACCTCACCAGTGTTGATTTTGCCAGACTAGACCAAGGATTATGATGTGTATTGCGACACTTCACGTCGAGGACTTGGAGCAGTGCTTATGCAGGAAGGGAGAGTTGTTTCATATGCCTCAAGACAACTTAAGCCACATGAGTTGAATTATGCTATGCATGATTTGGAGTTAGCAGTCGTACTGCATGCACTGAAGACATGGAGACATTTTCTGATTGGAAATCATTGTGAGGTGTACACGGACCATAAGAGTTTGAAGTATATTTTCACCTAGAAGGAGTTGAATCTCAGACAAAGGAGATGGTTGGAGCTCATCAAGGATTATGATATGAAATTGCATTATCATCCTGGGAAGGCTAATGTAGTAGCTGACGCATTAAGCCGTAAGAGCCACGTGAATACATTAATGACGGGAGGAATACCAAGGGAGTTAGCAGAAAATCTTCGTGAACTATGTTTGGAAATAGTTCCGAGAGGCTATGTAGGAGCATTGGAGATTCAGTCTACATTGATGGATAAAATCAGAGAAGCTCAGAAGACTGACAAGGAGATTGCCTCTATTAAGGAGAAACTTAGCAAAGGAAATGCTAAAGGATTTCGTGAGGATGAGCACGACACCCTATGGTTTGAAGACCGTGTTTATGTGCCCAATCACCCGGAGATTAGGAAGTTGATTCTGCAAGAGGCACACGATTCACCATATTCGATTCACCTAGGAAATACCAAGATGTATTTGGATTTGAAAGACATTTTTTGGTGGACCGGAATGAAGAAGGATACTGCGGAGTATGTAGCAGTTTGTGATGTGTGTCAGAGAGTAAAGGCAGAGCATCAGAAGCCAGCAGGATTGTTACAGCCATTGCCGATACCCGAATGGAAGTGGGATAAATTAGGCATGGATTTTATCACAGGATTGCCCAGAACACGTTCAGGCTATGACTCGATTTGGGTTATAGTCGATCGGTTGACGAAGGTAGCCCATTTCATCCCAGTAAAGACTACCTACACCAGTGCTAAGTTGGCAAGGATATACATGACCAGGATCGTATGTCTGCATGGAGTTCCGAGGAGTATCGTATCGGATAGAGGAACCTAGTTTACCTCAAAGTTCTGGAAGCAGTTACACGAAACTTTGGGTATTAGGCTAGAATTCAGTACAGCTTTTCATCCACAGACAGGTGGACAGACCGAGAGAGTCAATCAGATTTTGGAGGATATGTTGAGAGCTTGTGCGCTAGATTATGGATCTAGTTGGGACGACAATTTACCGTATGCAGAGTTCTCTTACAACAACAGTTACCAAACCAGTTTAAAGATGGCCCCTTTTGAAGCCTTGTATGGAAGGAGGTGCAGGACACCATTGTCATGGGACGAAGTTGGAGACCGCCAGTTGTTTGGACCTGACTTGATTAAAGAGTCTGAACAGAAGGTGAATTTGATTCGTGATAGGCTCAAGATAGCCCAGTCCAGACAGAAGAGTTATGCAGATTCAAAACGCATGGAGACAGTTTACGAAGTTGGAGATAGAGCTTATCTTCGAGTATCACCACTTCAGGGAACAAAGTGTTTTGGGGTTAAAGGAAAGTTAGCGCCACGATTTGTAGGACCATATCGAGTTTTGGAGCGTATGGGAGAAGTGGCCTACAAGTTGGAATTGCCCGAAGGATTGTCAGGAGTTCATGAAGTGTTCCACGTTTCCCAGTTGAAGAAATGCCACACGGAGATGGCTCACATACCTTTGAGAGATACAGTGCCATTGAAAACTATTCAGTTGGATAACGATTTGACCTATGAGGAGAAACCAATTAAGATTCTCGAGTTTGCCAGCTGAGTCACTCGCAGCAAGGTTATCAAGTTTTGCAAGGTTTAGTAGAGCCACCACATGGAGGACGAAGCCACCTGGGAACGAGAGGAAGATTTGCTCAAGGACCACCCTCACCTATTTTCTAGCCAACCCGAATCTCGAGGGCGAGATTCATCTAAAGGGGGGTAGGTTTGTAACATCCCAAATTCTCAATTTGGAATGTTATACACTAGATGATAATTGCATATCATATTTTTTTTGCTTTTGGTTTTGATCCTAGAAATTCTACGCAACTCAAGGACCCACGGAGAGAGTTGGGGATTTCGTTATTTTCATATTTGAGTTTTCTCAAATTTTGAGAATAGGATCATTTGATTTTATTTATTTTATCATCAATTATTTCTATTACAAAAATATGAGAGTGGGAATAAAATGACTTTCCCAAAATAAAGAAATATTGAGGATTTAATAATAAAATCAAATAAGATTTTATTTTGGAGTTTTTCATTATTTTATTTGAATTTAGGAAAAATGTGCGTTTTTCGAAATTGCATTTAGGCCCCAAATAAATGTTCACCTTGTGCGGCTTGATTTTAGAAGCCCGGGAATATTTATTTCGGGATTTTTGGAGTCCGTTTAGTATTTCTTTTTATTTTTCTTCCGCGTGTAATTATTAAAAAAAACGAACCGACCTAACGGGCCATGTCCGACTAGGACTCCGGCCCGACTAGGCTATATAAGCCGGGGGAGGAGGCCCAGCCGAAACCCTAAGCCGCCCCAGCCCCAGCGCCGCGCCGCCGCCGCCAGACGCCGCGTCCTCGCCGCCGCACGCCGCCCGAGGTTCGCCGCGCCTCGATTTTCGCACCGATTTTTTTTCGAAAAACCGTTCGGTTTTTCCATCGGTTATTTTAGTTTCTGTTTTTTTAATAGATCGGTTTTTCCGATTTATTTAAATAGCGAGCGTTCGTCCGTTCATTCGTTCTAATGAACGTTCGTCGTTTTTCTTTTTCTCGGATTTAACCCGCGATTTTTCTGATCGCGATTCCTGATCCGATTTTCTTTTTAGTATAACTTTTCGCTCGTTTATCGGAATCAGGCGATTCAAGCGCCTGGAGTTTCTTCTCGAAACCCTCTAAACGTTTAACCAACTTAAACAAGTTTTTGCTACTGTAAAATTTTCCTTAGATCCAGATTAGTAGAACGAAGTTGTTTTCTTTCGCCGTTTGACTTTTGTTGCTTCGTTCGATTTGATTCTTTTTGCAAACCGGAGTTCTTAAGTTGAACCTTCTGGTTAGATCTCTTATTTGACTTTTACCTGTGCATTAGATGAGTACTTAATGTATGCTTGTTTATTTGTCTGCGATAGAATACCCGGAGTGCGCCGCCTGTTACTTCGAATCGCTAGGTTTCCCGGATCATCAGCAAGGCAGGTAACACTTTGATCATACCTTTCCTACTATCCAGTTTTATTGCATTAGATCAATCCTCACACATTACATGATTAGGATCTAATTAAATTGTGGGACGGGAAGTAGTTGAGGTAGTACCTATTACCTTTTTATTATCAAACCTTTGGGAGTTACTTCTATGTTTGCTTATTATGCCATGCTATGCTAGTAGACGTGGATTGGGTGAGTGATATCCATGACAGATGTGAGTTTGTTAATTAATTGTTTATCTAAGGTGGCAACTTAAACACACATCTGGGTGGATTGAAGCACCTGGGTATTCCAGGACTTGCCTGTTTTCTTTTGGACCGCCACCCAGGCTCAAAGGGATCATGAGACTATTCATACTAGAAACTTCCGTGTGCAGCCACAAGCTATTATGGGCTCTAGCATAGTTGACTAAGTCGTGTGAACTCTTACAGTGGTAGACTAGTAGATGTAGGGGATGTAGGTGATACGGTCTACCCGATCGTAAGGTGCTAGCACTTCTGAAAGACTATGTCTCGGTCATCCGTCTTCTCAAACACCGTGTAGTGCGAGAAACCAAACGGAGGCGATCGAGTCTTGTGGGGAAAAGTGCGCAAACCTCTGCAGAGTGTAATAAACTAATCATGGTTAGCCGTGTCCCCGATTATGGACATCTTGAGTATCTAGTACCTGGATTATCATGTGAATCTCAACATGTTACCCTAAATTAATTTTGTTGGGCTTTGTTTAATGATGATGCTTAATTGGGATTGAGAATGCTGTCAACCATTCTCAATGTTTAACAACTACCATGATAGTTAAATAAATTTATTCCTTTGAAGTAGGGGAAAATTGGCTTTACGCAAAACTGTAACCATAGAGCTTTCCACCAGCCAAATATGCACATAGTATAGTTGTTTCATTCCATTACTCTCTATGTGTTACCTTGCCAGCATATTCCATGTGCTAACCCGTTTCGGGCTACAACGTTAATGTTGCAGACTTTTCAGACGATGATTAAGGAGTTTTTAGGTCGTGGTTCTATACTCAGTGATGCCGTTGGAGTTGATGGACTCACTTATCTTCCAAGCCTTCCGCTATTATCGTTATTAGATGGCCTTTAGCCATATTTATTATAATAAGTTCTCTATGGAGACACTCGATGTAATAAGTGTGTGATTGCTACTCTATTATAAATCCTCTGAGTACTGTGTGGTGTCAGCATTACTGATCCAGGGATGACCCCGGAGCACAGAGATCAGACTGTTTGAGGTCTGGTTGCTACATAGAGCCCCAGACTGGGAAAGGCCAAGTGATGGGGATTGTTTGTAGAGCGGTGGGGGCATATGGCTTTGGTTGGTGAAGAGATGGAATCCGATGCAACGTTGGATAAGGTCCTGTGCATCTACTCAGGCCGTCGTCCAGTAAATACCTATACGGAAGGCCTTGCTAACAAGGGTCCGAGCTGCGGTGAAGTGACCTCCGAGACCGGCATGAATTTCAGCCAAGAGCTGTCGCCACTCTTCCTCGGAGATACATCTTTGAAGAACTCCGGTAGCGCTTTTCTTGTAGAGCTCTCCATCGTGAACCTTGTAGGCCGTCGAACGCCGGACAATGCAGCGAGCCTCATTCTGATCCTCCGGGAGTTCTCTCCTATTAAGGTAGGCCAAGAAGGATTCGGTCCATAGGGCAATGACTGCCATGCTAAGATGGGCCGGTGGTGTTATTTTAGTGGCTGAGCCCCCGATGATATCGTTGTGTTCAGAATCTGGGGTTATGTTCGGATCCGGACGGGTGTTGCCGCTCTCCCCTTGCCACACCATGGACGGCTTAAAAAGCCTTTCCAGAAAGATGTTAGGTGGGACGGGGTCACGCTTAGCGCCAATGCGAGCAAGGACGTCTGTCGCTTGATTACTTTCTCGAGCCACGTGATGAAACTCGAGCCCCTCGAACAGAGCCGACATTTTTAGGATGGCGTTGCCATAAGCCATCATCTTTGGATCTTTGGCATCAAAATCTCCATTTATTTGAGATATTGCGAGGTTTGAGTCCCCACGCACTTCCAGGCATTGTATGCCCATGGAGACAGCCATCTAGAGACCATGCAATAAGGCCTCGTATTTGGCTGCGTTATTGGAGTTTGTGTATAATATTTGGAGCACGTACTGGACTACGTCTCCAGTGGGGGACGTTAAAATGACGCCTGCTCCTAATCCTTCCAGCATTTTGGAACCATCAAAATAGATAACCCAGTTGGAATATGTGTCGTACTCTTTAGGGAGTTCGGCCTCTGTCCATTCGGTGGCGAAGTCCGCCAGTACTTGGGATTTGATGGTTCGACGTGGTTTGTATGTTATGTGGAATGGAAGGAGCTCAATGGCCCATTTGGTTATCCGCCCCGTAGCATCGCGGTTGTTTATTATGTCATTGAGTGGTACTTCGGAAGCCACCATGATAGAACATTCTTGGAAGTAGTGTCGTAGCTTCCGGGATGCCATGAAGACCGCGTATGCTATCTTTTGGTAATGAGGGTACCAGGATTTACATGGTGTGAGGACAGTGGAGTCGTAGTATACCGGCTTCTGAAGCAGGAATTTGTGTCCGTCCTGCTCTCACTCAACGACGAGCACGGCGCTCAACACCTGGCGTGTTTCCGATATGTATAATAACATGGGTTCGCCGACGTTCGGCACGGCCAGGATTGGGTTGCTCGCAAGAAGGGTTTTTATTTCTTCCAGTCCGACGGTTGCCGCATCCGTCCACTCGACGTGGTCGGTGCGCCGGAGGAGGTGATACTGGCAATGCCTTTCTCCCAATCTGGAGATAAAGTGGCTTAGAGCTGCCACGCATCCTGTGAGTTTTTGGACCTGTTTAAGGTCCGTTGGCGTGGCCAGTTGTGACAAAGCTTGGATTTTGGCCGGATTTGCTTCAATTCCTCTATTTGAAACGATGAAGCCCAGCTGCTTTCTAGTAGGGACGCCGAAAACACACTTTCCCGGATTAAGCTTGATGTCATATGCACGGAGGTTGTCGAATGTGGGACGTAAATCGTCTATTAGTGAATCGATGTGCCTAGTTTTAATGACAACGTCGTCCAAAAATCCTGTAGTTATTTGTACTCCAACCATACTTCTGCTACTCCAAAAATCCTGAAAAATAGGAAAACCTGGGAAATTTTTCTATTGATATTCTACAAAAAGAATCATAATTTATCACGCTTCTGTTAAAAATGGGAATTATTTTCCTGAGCGCAAAAGTTTCTGTTTTTTAGCAAGATCAAATCAACTATCACAGTAAGCCATCCCAAAGATCTTACTTGGCACTTTATTGAAACAAAAGTAATAAAACATGATTTCTAAAGTAGCCTAATCATGTGACCACACAAAAACAGTAGGTAAAAGTGTTGGGTTGTCTTCCAACAAGCACTTTTCTTTAATGCCTTTTAGCTAGGCATGGTGATTTCAATGATGCTTGCATAAAAGATAAAAACTGAAACATAAAGAGGGCATCATGAATCATAAGTTCCTCTCTCATAATAATTTTCAGTAGCATCATGAATAGATGCATCAATATAACCATCACATAAAGCATTCTTTTCATGATCCAAAAGCATAGAAAATTTATTACTCTCCATATACGTAATTTTATTCTCATTCATAATAGTGGGAGTATCATAGGAAACTCGAATACTATAAATTGTTCACACATTAAAAGAGTAATGTTCAGTAAAAGGATATTAAAAATTATGACAACAATTATCACTACTTTTTATAACATAAGTATCATCACAATAATCATCATAAGTGGGAGGCATGCAATCATCATAGCAAATTTGATCATTCAAAGTAAGGGGACTAAAAAGATTAGCTGCATTAAGCATAGCATCCCCAAGCTTGGGACAAACATTAATTGCAACAAATAAATTCTCAAACATGTCATTATCATCAAACATAGCATCCCCAAGCTTGTGGCTTGGCATATTATAAGCATAATCACTCTCATCATTAATAGTATGAATAGCACCAACGGTATAACAATTGTTATCATCATAACTTCCCAAGTTGGTGCCAAAAATATTTCCAAGATTATAAGAAGTATCATTATCTTCCCAATCATAATCATCAGAACAAGTAATGGGCATAACAAAAGCATCATCAATAGTGCTCTCAGACATTGTGCCATAAGACATAGAAGCAATATCATCATCAAGTGCGTTATCCTCCACGATTATTTTTAATTCATTTTCATGGGGCACAACAATAATAGGAGCAACACTATTTGGGAGAGATACCTTTTTACCTCTACCTTTCTTCTTCTTCACCACTTCATGTGTGAGTTTAATTAATTTGTTCAAGCTTCTTGTTGAAGAGATTGATTGGATAGGAAGCTCCTCCTCGTTACCTATTTCATCATGAGTGACAATAGGAGGGAAAGTGGAAATCTTAACCCTTTCATTAGTATTCCTTTTATATTCTATTGGGTTTCCCATCTTTCTATAGTTGGCAATATAAGCATTCTCATTGCAATTTACCATGCAAAACATATAGATATTCTTTAGTTTGGTTTCAATGTAATCCGTGGGAATGAACACTTCAAACCAACTATTTTTATGTGTCAATTCTTCACTCCCCCAAAATAGACAAAGCTCACTATGAAGTTCAAGGGTGATCAAGTTATTGCAATATTTGGACACGATTCGATCATGAAAAAGCTTGCAATGGAAATTAAGATGACCAACCTTATTGCAAAGTTCACAAGTAATAGGACAAAGAGAACATAATTTTGTAGCAAATTCATCTATCACTTCGAGCAAAGAATTGGTTCAATCATGTTTATGCTTCTTGCAAAATCTATCTTCCCTATAAGGCACGTCTTCACAAACTTTATGCACTATACAAAAATTGGCATGCTTATAAGAAACATTTTTATGATGACTTGTGCAATCATCATTGGCATTTTGGATATTCAAAGAATTCATTCTAACAACATTGCAATCATGCTCATCATTCAAATATTTTGTGCCAAACATTTTATTGACTTCTTCTTCTAACAATTGAGCACAATTTTCCAAACCATCATTTTCAAGAAAGATATTATAAAGGTGATCAATAATATGATGCAAGATCACTTCCATTTTTATGTAGTTTTATTTTATAAACCAAACTAGTGATAAAACAAGAAACAAAAAGATTCGATTGCAAGATCTAAAGATACACCTTCATGCACTCACCTCCCGGCAACGGCGCCAGAAAAGAGCTTCGTTGACGGGATGTGAATGCCGCTTACTTAGCTTCCCCAGCAACGGCGCCAGAAAAGAGCTTGATGTCTACTACGCAACTTTATTCTTATAGACGCGTGTTGGGCCTCCAAGCACAGAGTTTTATAGGACAGTAGCAATTTTCCCTCAACTAGATGACCTAAGGTTTATCAATCCGTGGGAGGTGTAGGATGAAGATGGTCTCTCTCAAACAACCCTATAATTGAATACAAGAAATCTCTTGTGTCCCAACAAACCCAATAAAATGGAAAATTGAATAGGTGCACTAGTTCGGTGAAAATATGGTGATAAAAGTGTAATATGGATGGTATAAATATATTTTTATAAGCTGAATAAATAAAATCAGCAAGGTAGCAAATAAAAAACAGGCACAAAAATGGTATTGCAATGCTTGAAAATGAGGCCTAGGGTCCGTACTTTCACTAGTGCAACCTCTCAACAATGCTAACATAATTGGATCATATAACCGTCCATCAACGTGCAACGAAGAATCACTCCAAAGTTCCTATCTAGCGGAGAACATAAGACGGAATTGTTTGCAGGGTAAGAAACCACCTCAAAGCTATTCTAGAGTTCATACTAAAATAACACGAAGCTATTCTTTCTCATCGATCTAACCAATAGTTCGTACTAAAATAACACCAAAGCAAATTCAGATTCATAATAATCAATACAACACAAAGAACTTCAAGAAGTGCCCCAAGATTTCTACGGGAGAAACAAAGACAAGAACGTGCATCAACCCCTATGCGTAGATTACCCCAATGTCACCTCGGGAATCCGCGAGTTGAGTGCCAAAACATATATCAAGTGAATCAATACGATACCCCATTGTCACCACGAGTATTCATATGCAAGACATATATCAAGTGCTCTCAAATCCATAAAAGTATTCAATCCGATAACAACGAAATCTCAAAGGGGAAACTCAATTCATCACAACAAGATATAGAGGGGAAAACACCATATGATCCGACTATATTAACAAAGCCCGCGATACATCAAGATCGTGACATCTCCAGAACATGAGAGAAAGAGAGATTAAACACATAGCTACTGGTACAAACCCTCAGCCCCGAGGGTGGACTACTCCCTCCTCATCGTGGTGGCCGCCGGGATGATGAAGATGGCCACCGGAGAGGATTCGCCCCTCCGGCAGGGTGCCAGAAAGGGTCTAGATTGGTTTATGGTGGCTACAGAGCCTTGCGGCGATGAAAATTCTGATCTAGGTTAACCGCTAGGGTTTTTGGAATATTTGTGAATTTATAGGGTAAAGAGGGGGTGCAGGAGGCCACCGTGGTGGGCACAACCCACCTAGGCGTGCCTGGGCCCCCAGGCACGCCCTGGTGAGTTGTGCCCCCCTCGGATCACCCCCCAGGTGGTGCTCTGGCCCATCCTGGGTGTTCTGGTCCATAAAAATTCTCCAAAAAGTTTCACGGTGTTTGGACTCCGTTTGATATTGATTTCCTGCGATGTAAAATACAAGCAAAAACAGCAACTGGCACTGGGCACTGGGTCAATAGGTTAGTCCCGAAAAATGATATAAAGTTGTGATAAAATGATTGTAAAACACCCAATAATGATAATAAAATAGCATGAATATTTCATAAATTATAGATACATTGGAGACGTATCAGTAATCTGCCCTTGGCGTCCCCGGCAAGCTTATCGGGGCAGTCTTGAGACATGTCTTCGGGGCTACCTCGACCCCGCCAGGCTCGCCTACCCGGCATGGGAGGTTGTTCCCTGGTGGTATCTTGCTCCTTTGTTTAGTCTTGGTCTTCTTGGTCCATCCTTTGATTTATCAAATGGCTATTTCTCTAGCTTGGCCTTGTCTTGGATGTTCAAATTTTGTTGGACTGGAGGCCCGTCATCCGTGCACAAGTCAGGGGAAACATACACCCCAGTTTGTGTACCCCGACAGAAGCCCCTAGGCCTGAGCCATACGTGTCGCTGGGAATGTTGGGTTAGGCCCCAAACAGTGCAGGGGCATGTGTCAAAGGAACGCTGTGCGCGTAGCGATTTATCATGACGATCAGTAATTCCAATGTCCACTTCGCGTAATTAGCGCGGGTCGTGGGGTCGTGGGACTGCAGCAGTTAATGTAAAACGGTAACTTTTTGAAGAGTCACGCCCTCCCCCATGTCTTTTCCCCTTAAAAGAGAAAACGTGAAGGGGCACTACTCATTCATCATCTGCCTCGCCCCTCCTCCGTCTTCTTCCGCAAGCCAAGCAACTGTTCCCCCTCCTTGCCTATATTCGCTTCCGGTCCCCATCCAGTTTCCTCCCACCATCCTCGCTGCAGCTTGAGAATATAGGGAATAAAACCGCCGCCCCAAGGGGAAGCGGACGATCGCCACGAAGGAGGTGGCCGCGGAGGGGAGCAAGAAGAGAGCGGCAGAGCTGCACTACAAAAAAAGACAATTCCGTGATGATACGTGGTTGTCACAGTAGGTCACGTTCATGCATGTACATCCATGACAAATTTATGAAAGAATCAAGATAGTCATACCTGTGCTATCATAGAAGTGTTCCATGACATTACCAAAATTATCATCACGGAAGTGTCCACTTCCATGACGATAAATTGCACGTCATAGAAGTGCTTTCGTCAAGGGTGACCGACACGTGGCATCTACCGTAATGGGACGCCATTAAGCTATCCGGTCCAGTTTTGGATCGGATAACCCGTTAACAGCCCGAACCAATGGGAATTTTCCACGTGTAAAATTCTCATTGGCCGAAGGAAACTCGTGTCGGCTAAATGTTCGGAAAGATGTCATCCACTCATTGGACAGGAGGCTCCTATGGTACATTGACACATGGCACGGCCCCACAGAGGCCCATTCCGGTGAAAAGGCCGGCCCATTTGACTTGGTCAAAAGGTAACGGGCCGGCCCATGGAAAGCATGTTAACGGGCTGTTCGTATATAGCCCATTTACGACCCGCTTACTACCGGCCCGTTACGGCCTATCAGAATTAAGCCCATTAGCTTCATCTGGGCCATTCAATATGATTCCAGCCTGTTGTAACTTCCGGCCCATGTATGGCCCATGATGTCTTTCGGCCCATATGAGGCCCTTTATAAGTCTCAGACCATTAAAGGCCCGAGATGCAACTGGCCCATAATGAACAATGTATCGCTTTATACCCATTGACGGCCCATTATTCTGTCGGCCGTTTCTAGCCCGTGTTAACTTTTGGCCTTCTATGGGCCCATTTATTCTTGGGCTCATTTTTAGAATTCGGTTAGATACGGTCCGTTACTGGCCTGTTCCGTTTGTGGGACAAATACAACCCATGGTTACATTTGGCATGTTAACCCGTTGGGCTGTTTTCATAGCGTTATCAAATATGGCATATTAACGGCCTGTTATGGTCCATGAATAGTACGACCCATGTTTGGCTAAATGATTATACGCCCCGTAGAAGGCCCATGGATCCTACGGCCCGTAGAAGACCAATGGATCCTACGGCCCGTAGAAGGCCCATGGATCCTACGGCCCGTAGAAAGTCCATGGATCCTATGGCCCGTAAAAGGCCCATGGATCCTATGGCCTGTAGAAGGCCCACAGATCCTACGGCCTGGGCCTGCAGGAGGCCCATGTTTACAACAGTCCGTGTGTTGCCATGATTATTGTGGCCTAGTTACCAAAACTAGGTTATTGTGGCCACTAAAAAACACAGAAAAAGAACTGTAGTGACTACAAGCAAACAACTAAAGAAGACAATAAGGAAATAAATAAGCAAGCAACTAACGCTAGTCTATTACAGCTATTACACATATTACATCCACTGGCATCAAAGTTCGCCACCAGTGCAAATATAGGAAACAAAGCAGCATATTTTGTAACATCCCAAATTTTCAATTTGGAATGTTATACATAGGTCATCATATTGCATGTCATATTTTATTGCATTTAGGTTTTGATCCTTGAAATCCTAAGCAACTCAAGGACCCACGGAGAGAGATGGGGATTTCCCTATTTTCATATTTGAATTTTCTCAAAATTGAAAATAGGATCCTTTTGGTTTGAATTATTTTTCTCTTCAAAATATTTTAATACAAAAAAAATAAAAGAGAGGAGATGAAATGACTTCTCCAAAATAAAAGAAATATTGGAGGAAAAATGTTAAAATCAAATAAATAATTTATTTGTATTTTATTTGTTATTTAATTTAATTAGAAAAACATGCATTTTTGAAAATTGCATTTTTAGGCCAAGAAATGTTCACTTTGTTTTAAATATTTTATTTAGACGGCGAAAATTGTTTTTGGCATTTTTAGAACTTTTTTATATTTATCTAGGATTTTTCCTTTTCGGCGGAATTTATTTTTTATTTTAGAAAAAACGCGTCGCACGACTGGGCCAACGGCTGAGCCGAGTGAGCCGAAGCCCAGCGCACCAACGCCTCCCGCTTCGGCTCGGGACCGGAGTCCCGAGCGCTGCCGACGCCGAATCCGTCGGGGACACGCCTCCCGAGGCCACCCCCTCCCCAAATTAGCCGCCCCCAGCTATAAATGTCGCCCGTCCACGCCGCCTCTCCCCGACCCGCACCACCACCACCGCCGCCGCAAGCCACGCCCCGCCGTTGCAGCCTCGCCATCCGTGTCGTGCCACCCCGTCGCCGCTCGCCGCTTCCCCGCGCCGCACTGCTCCGCCGCGTCGCCTCGCCGCCGCCGCCCGCTACCCCGCGCCGACGCCGCTGCCCGCCGGAGTTGGCCGCCGCCGTTGACCTCGTTGACCATCGATCTTTTTCAGTTTTAGGAATAAAACCGTTCAGTTTTTATAAACCCTAGCTCGGTTTTTTTAGATTCGCTTGTTTTCTTGGTTTTTCTCTTCGGTTAGGTTATTTTGCGAACATTCGTTCGTTCGTTCGTTTTAACGAACGAATTCGTCCGTTTGTTTCTATTAGCTGACGTTCGTCCGATAGATTTTTTCTTTTTCTGTTTATTTTCGGCCAGGGACCTATCCATGATTATTTTTATCGCAGATTAGCCATGATCTTCAAGCCCTCACAACTTTTTAACCGTTAGTCCAAATCTAGTTAAACCAACGCCAAAATCTTCGTCTCGAGCCCCTCTTTCAGGTTAAATAACTTGAACATGGTTTTGATAAATTAAAATTTGGTTTCAAGAAGATTTGAATTCAAAGTTCTTTTGTTTGTAGTTTCAGTTCCGTAGCTCCGATTTGATCGATTCTTTTTGCAAATCGAAGCTCTTCAGTTGAACTTTCATATTTGATCTTTTTATTTGAGTTTTACCCGTGCATCTATGCTTGAGTGCTTATGTATGCTATTGTTTGTTTGCGATAGAACACCCGGAGTGTGAAGCGTGCCACTACGAGTCTCTAGGATTTGCAGATCGTCAGCAAGGCAAGTAAAACTTTGATCATACCCCTTTAATACCCAATTTTTTTATGCATTAGCTACAATCCTCAAACATTGTATGAGTAGGATCATTTAACATATGGGTTTGGGAAGTAGATGATGAGGTAGAACCTATTGCCCTTTTATTATCAAACCCTTAGGAGTTACTTCTATGTTATGCTTAGGTTGTCGTGCTATGCTCGTAGACGTGGTTTGGTTTGAGTGATCCATGACAGATGTGAGATTGTTACTTAATGGTTAACTTAAGGTGGCTATGTAAATACACATGTAGGTGGATTGGTTGCAGGCACCTGGGGATATACCAGTGTTGTCTTTTGGTTCGCAACCCAGGCTCAAAGGGATCATAAGATTATTCATGCTAGAAACTTCTATGTGCAGCCACAAGCTATTATGGGCTCTAGCATAGTTGAGTATGTTACATGACCTCTTTCAGTGGTGGGCTAGCAGATGTAGGGGAAAGTGGGTGTAACTGTCCACCCAGAGTAAAGAGTTAATGTTTCTAAAAGATCGTGTTTCGGTCATCCGTTTCTGAAACACCCTGTAGTGCGAGAAATCCAACGGAGGAGATCGAGTCTTGTAGGGAAAAGTGTGCAAACCTCTGCAGAGTGTACAAACTAATCATGGTTAGTCGTGTCCCCGGTTATGGACATCTTGAGTATCTGGTTCTTGGATTATCATATTGATCTCAACACTCTAAATTAATTTTGTTGGGTTGTTAATCACTGTTTAATTGGGATTGAGATGGGGTTACCATTCTCAATGCTTAACAACTACCATGATAGTTAAATAAAATATATTCCTTTATTGTAGGAAAAAATTGGCTTTTCGCAAAAAACATTATAACCATAGAGTCTCCACCAGCCATATATGCATGTAGTGATAGCATTTACTTGTTCATTGCTCTATTGTGTTATCTTGCCAGCATATTCCATGTGCTGACCCATTTCGGGCTGCAACATACCATGTTGCAGACTTTTCAGATGAAGAGTAAGGTGCGCTAGGTCATTTGTTGTGCACTCAGCTATGCCGTTCGACTTGATGGACTCACTTTATCTTCCAAGCCTTCCGCTATTATCATATTTAGATGGCCTTAAGCCATATTATTGCAATAAGTTCTCTTTTGAGACATTCGATCTAATAAGTGTGTGATTGCACTCTGTTATAAATCCTTCAAGTACTGTGTATGTCAGTTATTCCGATCCAGAGATGACATGCATGCACAGAGATTTGACTGTTTGAGGTCAGATCGCTACAAGATAGTATCAGAGCACACGCTGAATGTAGGACACGACCACTAAGATAAGCCATAGGTCACTCTTCTCTACTCATTTCTGACTCCTCTCCATTTTCCACTCTATAGGATGGCAGACTCAAGAAACAAGTTTGCACAACCGGATGAAGACACACCTTTTGGACGACACCTGAAGGAAGCCACTAGGTACCTGAATATCGGAATACCAAGGTTCACCGGGACCTACACTTCCACTTTACCAGAAGAGGGGCGTGGGATGATTCGATTTCAAGTACCAGGAAGGACATTCATGCCAGTTACTGAGCCCATAGATTTTTCCTTTGATGCACCAACCTGGAGTCTAGGAAAGAGCATGGCAGCCCACATCTCCATGGGACGCATCGATGAAGTTTATCACAAGGATCTTAAGGACACCATCTACCAGATATGTGGTTGCCGAGATGAGCAATGTGAGATGATCAGCACCAAGAGGGACAGGTCCATTGCAGCTTTCATCCAGGAGTTAAACCAACAAATTCATCGCCAGGAGAACCAGATGTGCGCAAGCATGATAGATCTGAAGAAGTTGATGACTAGGAACATGGAGCTTGAAGAATAACTCAAGTCTACACACGACGGATCCGAGGAGGAAATCACGATACTAGTGGAGAAGAATGACGACCTGACAAGGAAGCTAGGAGAATTCATAGGAGACCCCGCGCCAGGAGGAGATGACGACCATCCGAAGGACTACATCATCATCGATGACACCGACGCCGACCCCGACAGTAGTGATGATGACTACGAAGACGAAGCTGGAGCGGATATCATGGAGTCTTCCATCGATCAAAATTTCTAGATGACCACCATATTATCAGTAGTATTTCCCCATGTATATAGTAGTAGTCCGAACACTTTTGTAACGATAGTTAGATCGATTGTATGCCCTTGTTTGAATTGATTGGTGTGATATGAATGTGTTTGTCTCATGTGCATATGGGTAGTGTTTTCTCACTAGACCTCACTCTATTCTAATCTCTCCCCTCTAAACCCATCAGATGCCTCCGAGATGTGACCCCGGATTTGTCTTCCCACCGGAGCTCACTCAATTGATTCAATAGCAGAATACCCTGATGCAGTTGCTAGTCCAGCACCAAGGCAACAACAACCCACCGACACCACCTCAGTTGACAACTTAGCTCATTTTCTGAGGTTGCAACCGCCGGTGTTTTCTAGTAGCACCGAGCCAATAGTTGTTGATGACTGGCTCCGTAGGATTGGAAGGGAGTTGACCACCACAGGTTGCATAGATGCAGAGAAGCTGCGTTTTGCCGCACATCAATTGGATGGACCCGCAGCCTCATGGTGGGAGAATTACACAGCCACTTTCCCCATAGCCAACGTCACTTGGGAGCAGTTTCAGCAAGCATTTCACACTGCACATGTCTCAACTGGAGCTATAAGCATGAAGAAGCGTGAGTTTCGCAACTTATGCCAGGGGAACCGTACTGTGGGGCAGTGATAATCCCCAAGTGCAGGGAATCATTGTAGCAATTCCCAATGGTGGAAGTGATAAGTATGGAGTGTCGAACCCACAAGGAGCTAAAGGTAAGATCAATATTCTCTCACGTCCTATCTTCCACTGATACGACTCTACGTACACCGAACGTTTGCTTCCGACTAGAAACGAGAAATAAAACTACGTTGTGGGCATGAAGAGGATAACCTTGCATGGTATCGAAGAGCTAAAATATAAAAGTAGGTGCTGTTATCATAAAGTTAGAATATATTACTAAATATTACAAATAGCGAGTGTGGAATAATGATGGGTCGGTGTGCGGAATTGTCCTAGGAAATTGTTAACAAGACCGATAGTCGTCATTGCAATTTCATATGAGGGAGAGGCATAAGCTAACATACTTTCTCTGCTTGGATCATATGCACTTATGATTGGAACTCTAGCAAGCATCCGCAACTACTAAAGATCATTAAGGTAAAACCCAACCATAGCATTAAAGCATCAAGTCCCCTTTATCTCATACGCAACAACCCCCTTACTCGGGTTTATGAATCTGTCACTCAAGCAACCCACTATAAGCGAATAATGAATGTATTGCAACACCCTATAGCGAGAATTCCCTCATGCTTGCGCGACACGGAGGGCACAATAGGACAGCACCAAAATAAAACATACAACTCGTACCAATCTAGATCATCAATCAACCCAAAGACAAAGGATATCTACTCAAAACATCATAGGATGGCACCACAATATTGGATCATAATATGTGGCATAAAGCACCATGTTCAAGTAGGGATTACAGCGGGTTGCAGGAGAGTGGACTGCGTAAAAGAGATGAGGATGGTGATGTTGATGAAGACGATCACCGCGGTGATGATTCCCCTCCCGATGGCACTCCGGCGCCACCGAGAGTGAGGAGGAGAGGTTCTCCCCCGTGTGCTTCCTCCTCCATGGCCTCCCCCTGGATGGGGAGAGGTTCTCCCTCTAGTGCTTGGCCTTCATGAGGATGATGACTGTAGGATCGAAAGTATGTCTAGAGGGGGGTTATTAGACTACTTGCCCAAAAAATCTAGCCTTTTCCCAATTTTAGTTCTTGGCAGATTTTAGCAACTTTGAACAAGTCGAGCAATCTTAACACAATTCAAGAAAGCATGCATAGCGTATATGAGCAGCGGAAAGTAAAGCATGTAACTTGCAAGAATGTAAAGGGAAGGGTTTGGAGGATTCAAATGCAATTGGAGACATGGATGTTTTTATCGTGGTTCCGGTAGGTGGTGCTGTCGTACATCCACGTTGATGGAGACTTCAACCCACGAAGGGTAACGGTTGCACGGGTCCACGGAGGGCTCCACCCACGAAGGGTCCATGAAGAAGCAACCTTGTCTATCCCACCATGGCCATCACCGACGAAGGACTTGCCTCACTAGCGGCAGATCTTCACGAAGTAGGCGATCTCCTTGCCCTTACCAACTCCTTGGTTCAACTCCACAATCTTGTCGGACGCTCCCAAGTGACACCTAGCCAATCTAGGAGACACCACTCTCCAAGAAGTAACAAATGGTGTGTTGATGATGAACTCCTTGCTCTTGTGCTTCAAATGATAGTCTCCCCAACACTCAACTCTCTCTTACAGGATATGGATTTTCTGGAAAGAAGATTTGAGTGCAAAGCAACTTGGGGAAGGCTAGAGATCAAGATTCATATGGTAGGAATGGAATATCTTGGTCTCAACACAAGTGTAGGTTGTTCTCTCTCAGAAAATATAGGTTGGAAGTGTAGGTTTGTTCTGATGGCTCTCTCCATGAATGAAGAGGAGGTGGAGGGGAATATATAGCCTCCACACAAAATCTAACCGTTACACATAACTTTGCAAACTCGGTGGGACCGAATGATTAAACTCGGTCAGACCGATTTAGCAAAGCTAGTGACCATTAGGGTTTTCAGTGGGACCGACAAGCAACTCGGTAGGTCCGATATGATTAGGGTTAGGGCATAATGTAATCTCGGTGAGACCGATTACACAAACTCGGTGAGACTGATTTTGGTAATAAGCTAACCAGAGAGTTGATCAGGTAAACTCGGTGGGACCGATCGCTCATTTTTGTGAGACCGAAACGTTACGAAGGGAAAACAGAGAGTTTACATTGCAATCTCGGTGGGACCGATCGCTCATCTCGCTGAGACCGAAATGTTACGAAGGGAAACAGAGAGATTACAACCCCATCTCGGTGAGACCGAGATCCCTATCGGTGAGACCGGTTTGCCTAGGGTTTGTGGCAGTGGCTATGACATTTGAAACTCGGTGGCGCCGGATAAGAAGAATCGGTGGGGCCGAGTTTGACTTTTGGTTTAGGTCATATGTGGATGTGAGAAAGTAGTTGAGGGTTTTGTAGCATATCACGAAGCATTTTGAGCAAGAACCTCATTAAGCAACACCTCATCCCTCCTTGATAGTATTGGCCTTTCCTATAGACTCAATGTGATCTTGGATCACTAAAATAGAAAATGTAGAGTATTGAGCTTTGAGCTTGAGCCAATCCTTTGTCCTTAGCATTTTGAGAGGTCCATGCCAATCATTGAGCTTTCCTGAGATATTAATCTTGAAATAGCATTAGCTCAATGAGCTATATGTTCTTAGGAATTACCAAAACCACCTAGGGATAGTTGCACCTTCAATGGCCCCTCCGGGATCATCCCCCATATCCTCCGGTGGTGATGGCCCCCTCCGACAGGGTGCCAGAGAGGGCCTAGATTGATTTCTTGTGGCTACAGAGGCTTACGGCGGCGGAACTTTTGATCTAGGTTATTTTCTGGGGGTTACTGTATTTATAGGAATTTTTGCCGTTGGTTTCATGTCAGGGGGGTCTCCGAGTCGTCCACGAGATAGGGGCCCATGCCCAGGGGGGTGGGGCACGCCCCCACCCTCGTGGACGGCTCTGGACTCTTCTGGCCCAGCTCTTTTACTCTGGGGGCTTCTTTTGGTCCATAAAAAATCATCAAAAATTGGCACGTCAATTGGACTGCGTTTGGTATTCCTTTTCTGCAATACTCAAAAACAAGGGAAAACCTGAAACTGGCACTGGGCTCTAGGTTAATAGGTTAGTCACAAAAATCATATAAAATAGCATATACATGCATATAAAACATCTAAGATGGATAATATAATAGCATGAATACTTCATAAATTATAGATACGTTGGAGACGTATCAGCATCCCCAAGCTTAATTCCTACTCGTCCTCGAGTAGGTAAATGATAAAAGAAATAATTTATGAAGTGTGAATGCTAGCAAGTGCATGAATTTGATCAATGATAGTTCCAATCACTTTTTCTAGCATCATTATATATCATAACAGAAGCTCAACTCATAAAACTTCTCATGATCAAGTAACAAGATATTCACATGTTAAAGTATAGATCATAAACTTTCTTGAAAACTAACAAACCATGCTCTTAGTCATCAAACAATTGCAGCTCATCTTATCTTCGGAAAGGGTCTTTGTAAGATCTTTGGTTCAGCAAACTCCACATACTCAACTATCATTTAATCTTTCACAATTTCTAACACCCACGCAATATTTATGGAGTTTTAATCGGACATAGAGAAATATAGGGGCTTATAGTTTCGCCTCCCAACCTTTTACCTCAAGGGTAATGTCAACAGTAATAATTTATGAAAACCTACATCCAAGTGGATATATATACCTAGATCGCTCCAACAGAAAGTGCTTGCCAAAGGAAAAAAGTATAAAAAGGAAAGGTGATGATCACCATGACTCTTGTATAAGGGTAGAAGGTAAAAGTAAAAGATAGGCCCTTCACAGAGGGAAGCAGAGGATGTCATGCCCTTTTTATGGTTGAATGCACAAAATCTTAATGCAAAAGAACGTCACTTTATATTGCCTCTTATGGTAAAGACCTTTATTATGCAGTCTGTCGCTTTTATTTCTTCCCTATCACAAGTTCGTATAAAGCTTATTTTCTTCGCACTAATAGATCATACATATTTAAAGAGCAATTTTTATTGCATGCACCGATGACAACTTACTTGAAGGATCTTACTCAATACATAAGTAGGTATGGTGGACTCTCATTGCAAAACTAGTTTAAGGAATGTCTGGAAGCACAAGTAGTATTTCTACTTTGTGCAAAGAATTTGGCTAGCATGAGAGGGAAAGGCAAGCTCAACATGTTGGATGATCCAAGACAATATAATATTTCGGATATAGGAAAACATAAACCATGAAGTTTTCTTCCTTGCCCAACATCAACCTTTTAGCATGACATATTTTAATGAGTGCTCACAATTGCAAAAGATGTCCAGGATAGTATATTTATATGTGAAATCTCTCTTCCTTCAATATTCTTTCATGAATTGTTCAAGTGACCAATTCTGTGTTTGCTAACTTCTAATAAGTTTACTACTTATACTTTTTATGTGTGAAGTCATTACTCCCAAGTTGTAAGAATATGAAACGTATATAAATTCAGATTTATGATATTCAATTCATTCAAACATTTACTCATAGGATATATGTGAAGCACGTGAGTAAATGACAAACTACTCCAAAAAGATATAAGTGAAGAACACTGAGTAGTCAAATAATTAACTAGCGATGAGAGGATTCTTCTTTATTCAAGATTTCAGATCCAATGATTTTATTCAAAAAGCAAGTAAAATTGAAAATATGCTCCAAGCATAACACATATCATGTGACGAATAAAAATATAGCTCCGAGTAAGGTATACCGATAGTTTTGAAGCCGAAAGAGGGGATGCCTTCCGGGGCATCCCCAAGCTTAGGCGCTTGAGTCTTCCTTGAATATTACCTTGGGGTGCATTGGGAATACCCATGCTTAGGGTCTTTCCACTCCTTATTCTCCTCGTATCGATCTCTCACCCAAAGCTTGAAAACTTCAATCACACTAAACTTAACGGAACTTCGTGAGATAGGTTAGTATGATAAAGAGTAAACCATTCACTTTGGTACTGTCAAAGACAAGGTTCATAATTGTTCTCACACAATGCCTACTGTACCATATCATTTCTACAATTTATATTGAGAAATATAAGCCATAAAAACTAGGAAACAAGCAAACTATGTAACGAAAACAGAATCTGTCAGAAATAGAACAGTCTGTAATGATCTGAACAGCAACCATACATCTGCTACTCAAAAAATTATGAAATAAATTGGTGGACCTGAGGAATTTTTCTATTAAACTTCTTCAAAAATAATCAGCACCAAAGCGCTCTTCTATCAAAAATGGCAGCTAAACTCGTGAGCGCAAAGTTTCTGTTTTTTACAGCAAGATCGCATTAACTTTCACCCAAGTCTTCCCAAAGGTCTTACTTGGCACTTTATTGAAACAAAAGCTATAAAACATGATTATTACAGTATCTTAATCATGAGAACACACAAAAACCGTAAGGGTAAATATTGGGTTGTCTCCCAACAAGCGCTTTTCTTTAATGCCTTTTAGCTAGGCATGATGATTTCAATGATGCTCACATAAAAGATAAGAATTGAAACATAAAGAGAGCATCATGAAGAGTATGACCAGCACATTTAAATCTAACCCACTTCCTATGCCTAGGTATTTTGTGAGCACATAATTTATAGGAACAAGAATCAACTAGCATAGGAAGGAAAAACAAGTAGAACTTCAAAACTTTAGGCATATAGAGAGGAAACTTGATATTATTGTAACTCCTACAAACATGTATTCCTCCCTCATAATTATTTTCAGTAGCATCATAAATGAGTCCAACAATATAACCATCTCATAAAGCATTCTTTTCATGATCTACGAGCATACAAATTTTACTACTCTCCACATAAGCAAAATTCTCCTCATTCAGAATAGTGGGAGCAAACTTCTTCTAAATCCACTTTAGATGATAGTATTATTCATACTCCAAAAGATATAAGTGAAGTTCATGGAGCATTCTAAAATTAATATAGACTAACCAATATCCAAGCTCAAAATATATAAGTGAAGCACACGAAGCATTCTATAAAACCATACTCAAAAGGATTAAGTGAAGCACAAAGAGCAATTCTATAAGATCATACTTAAAAGATATAAGTGAAGAACATGAAGTATTCTATAAAACAATAAATGTCTATCTTATACTAGCATGGTTCTTAAAGGTAAAACAAAAACGCAAAGGACACAAATTATGTGATCAAAACAAAAACCGAGGTATATCGATAATTGTTGAAGAAGAAAGATGGGATGCCAACCGGGGCATCCCCAAGCTTAGATGCTTGAGTATCCTTGAAATATTTACTTGGGGTGCCTTGGGAATGCCCAAGATTTAGCTCTTGCCTCTCTTTATTCTTCTCATATTGATAGCTCCTCGATCTTCAAACACTTCATCCACACAAAACTTTAACAAAAACTTTGTGAGATTCGTTAGTGTAATAAAGCAAATCACTACCTTTAGGTACTATTGCAAACTTATTCCTATTTCATATTAGAACTATATATATTGTATTCCAACTTCACCATGGTTCATAGCCCCCGATACTGCCCACAGATTCATCAAAATAAGCGAACAACTCGTAGAAAACAGAATCTGTCAAAAACAGGACAGTCTGTAGTAATCTGGAAGTTTAGTAAACTTCTGTAATTCCAAAAACTTCTAATAAAATACGAAAATTTAAACAATTTATACAGAAGTAATGTGCAAAAAGTTTCAGACCCATTTGACTTTCCAGTAAAAAAATGTAAAATCACGCGCTACAGCCAAAGTTTCTGTTTTTGTACTGAACATAATAAACAAGCAATCTAATCATCCTAAAACCGAAGCTTGGCACATTATTTTTATAATACAATGGATATATACAAGGGGATAATTATTTTCATAGAAGCTTCCATGAATTATTTTACATTTTTTCCATGAGCATGAACACAAGTGCTCAAGGTCGACCCTCATTTCTTCAATGCATAATCTTCCAATCACTTCTTTTATTGAAAAACTTTTTAGGCGTGAGAGGCAAGTAAATTCTTTTTGTATTTTCATTATTTAAAATTTTATTTGTATGTTTCACCCACAACTAAACAGAAACAAAAAAAGGAAAACAAAATCTACTTAGTGAAGAAAGCAAACAAGCACACACGAGAATATCAACCCCACGCTATTGCTCCCCGGCAATAGCGCCAGAAAAGAGCTTGATAATCCCAAGTGCAAGGAATCATCGTAGCAATTCCCAATGGTGGAAGTGCTAAGTATGGAGTGTCGAACCCACAAGGAGCTAAAGGTAATATCAATATTCTCTCAAGTCCTATCTTCCACAGATACGACTCTATGTACACCGAACATTTGCTTCCGACTAGAAATGAGAAATAAAACTACATTGTGGGCATGAAGAGGATAGCCTTGCATGGTATCGGAGAGCTAAAATATAAAAGTAGGTGTTGTTACCATAAAGTTCGAATATATTACTACATATAATAAATAGCGAGTGTGGAATAATGATGGGTCGGTGTGCGGAATTGTCCTAGGCAATTGTTAACAAGACCGATAGTCGTCATTGCAATTTCATATGAGGGAGAGGCATAAGATAACATACTTCCTCTTCTTGGATCATATGCACTTATGATTGGAACTCTAGCAAGAATCCACAACTAATAAAGATCATTAAGGTAAAACCCAATCATAGCATTAAAGCATCAAGTCCCCTTTATCCCATACGCAACAACCCCCTTACTCGGGTTTATGCTTCTGTCACTCAAGCAACCCACTATAAGCGAATAATGAATGTATTGCAACACGCTACAGCGAGATTCCCTCACGCTTGTGCGACACGGAGGGCACAATAGGAAAGCACCAAAATAAAACATACAACTCGTACCAATCTAGATCATCAATCAACCCAAAGACAAAGGATATCTACTCAAAATATCATAGGAGGGCAACACATCATTGCATCATAATATGTGGCATAAAGCACCATGTTCAAGTAGGGATTACATCGGGGTGCGGGAGAGTGGACCATGTAAAAGAGATGAGGATGGTGATGATGATGGTGATGTTGATGAAGACGATCACCGCGGCGATGATTCCCCTCCCGATGGCACTCCAGCGCCACCGATAGAGAGGAGGAGAGGTTCTCCCCCTTGTGCTTCCTCCTCCATGTCCTCCCCCTGGATGGGGAGAGGTTCTCCCTATGGTCCTTGGCCTTCATGACGATGATGGCCCCTTCGGGATCCTCCACCATAGCCTCCGGTGATGATGGCCCCCTCCGGCAGGGTGCCAGAGAGGGCCTAGATTGATTTCTCGTGGCTACAGAGGCTTGTGGCGGTGGAACTACTGATCTAGGTTATTTTCTGGGGATTTCTGTATTTATAGGAATTTTTGGCGTCGGTTTCACGTCAAGGGGGTCTTCGAGTCATCCACGAGATAGGGCGCCCACGCCTAGTAGGGTGGGGCACGTCCCCCACCCTCATGGACGACTCTAGACTCTTCTGGCCCAACTCTTTTACTTCGGGGGCTTCTTTTGGTCAATAAAAAATCATCAAAAATTGGCACGTCAATTGGACTCCGTTTGGTATTCCTTTTCTGCAATACTCAAAAACAAGGGGAAAACATAAAACTGGCACTGGGCTCTAGGTTAATAGGTAGTCCCAAAAATCATATAAAATAGCATATAAATGCATATAAAACATCTAAGATGGATAATATAATAGCATGAATACTTCATAAATTATAGATATGTTGGAGACGTATCAACATCCCCAAGCTTAATTCCTGCTCGTCCTCAAGTAGGTAAATGATAAAAGAAGTAATTTATGAAGTGTGAATGCTAGCAAGTGCATGAGTTTGATCAATGATAGTTCCAATCACTTCTTCTAGCATCATTATTTATCATAAAAGTAGCTCAACTCATAAAACTTCTCATGATCAAGTAACAAGCTATTCACATGTTAAAGTATAGATCATAAACTTTCTTGAAAACTAACAAACCATGCTCTTAGTCATCAAACAATTGCAATTCATCTTATTTTTGGTAAGGGTCTATGTAAGAGCTTTGGTTAAGGAAACTCCGCATACTCAACTATCATTTAATCTTTCACAATTTCTAACACTCACGTGATATTTATGGGTTCGAAGTTTTAATCGGACACAGAGAAAGATATGGGCTTATAGTTTCGCCTCCCGACCTTTTACCTCAAGGGTAATGTCAACAATAATAATTTATGAAAACCTACATCCAAGTGGATATATATATATATATCCGGATCGCTCCAACACAAAGTGCTTGCCAAAGGAAAAAGTGTAAAAAGGAAAGGTGATGATCATTGTGACTCTTGTATAAGGGTAGAAGGTACAAGTAAAAGATAGGCCCTTCGCAGAGGGAAGCAGAGGTTGTCATTAGCTTTTATGGTTGAATGCACAAAATCTTAATGCAAAAGAACATCACTTTATATTGCCTCTTGTGATAAAGACCTTTATTATGCAGTCCGTCACTTTTATTTCTTCCCTATCACAAGTTCGTATAGAGCTTATTTTCTTCACACTAATAGATCATACATATTTAAAGAGAAATTTGTATTGCATGCACCGATGACAACTTACTTGAAGGATCTTACACAATCCATAGGTAGGTATGGTGGACTCTCGTGGCAAAACTGGTTTAAGGAATGTTTGGAAGCACAAGTAGTATTTCTACTTGGTGCAAAGAATTTGGCTAGCATGAGATGGAAAGGCAAGATCAACATGTTGGATTATCCAAGACAATATAACATTTCAGATATAGGAAAACATAACCCATTAAGTTGTCTTCCTTGTTGCTACCTCTTTTAGCACTGCGTTGGTTTTCCCTGAAGAGGAAGGGATGATGCAGCAAAGTAGCGTAAGTATTTCCCTCAGTTTTTGAGAACCAAGGTATCAATCCAGTAGGAGGCTACGCGTGAGTCCCTCGCACCTGCACAAAATAAATAAATCCTCGCAACCAACGCAAATAGGGGTTGCCAATCCCTATAGGGCCACTCACGAGAGTGAGATCTGGTAGATATGATAAGATAATATTTTTGGTATTTTTATGATAAAGATGCAAAGTAAAATAAAGGCAAAGTAAATAGCAAAGTAAATAACTAAGTAGTAGGAGATTGATATGTTAAAGATAGACCCAGGGGCCATAGGTTTCACTAGTGGCTTCTCTCGAGAGCATATGTATTCTGCGGTGGGTGAACAAATTACTGTTGAGCAATTGACAGAATTAAGCATAGTTATGAGAATATCTAGGTATGATCATGTATATAGGCATCACGTCTGAGACAAGTAGACCGACTCCTGCCTGCATCTACTACTATTACTCCACTCATCGACCGCTATCTAGCATGCATCTAGAGTATTAAGTTAAAAACAGAGTAACGCATTAAGCAAGATGACATGATGTAGAGGGATAGACTCATGCAATATGAAGAAAACCCCATCTTGTTATCCTCGATGGCAACAATACAATATGTGCCTTGCGGCCCTTACTGTCACCGGGAATGGACACCGCAAGATTGAACCCAAAGCTAAGCACTTCTCCCATTGCAAGAAAGATCAATCTAGTAGGCTAAACCAAACTGATAATTCGAAGAGACTTGCAAAGATAACCAATCATGCATAAAAGAATTCAAAGAAGATTCAAATATTATTCGTAGATAGACTTGATCATAAACCCACAATTCATCGGTCTCAACAAACACACCGCAAAAAGAAGATTACATCGCATAGATATCCACAAGAGAGGGGGAGAACATTGCATTGAGATCCAAAAAGAGAGAAGAAGCCATCTAGCTACTAACTATGGACCCGTAGTTCTGAGGTAAACTACTCACACTTCATCGGAGGGGCTATGGTGTTGATGAAGAAGCCCTCCGTGATCGATGCCCCCTCCGGCGGAGCTCCAGAACAGGCCGCAAGATGGGATCTCGTGGATACAGAAAGTTACGGTGGTGGAATTAGGGTTTTGGCTCCTTCCCTGATCGTTTGGGGGTACGTGGATATATATATAGGAGGAAGAAGTACGTCGGTGGAGCAACAGGGGGCCCACGAGGGTGGAGGGCGCGCCCCCCTTCCTCGTGGCCTCCTGTTACGTGTCTTGACGTAGGGTCCAAGTCTCCTGAGTTGTATTCGATGTGAAAATCATGTTCCCGAAGGTTTCATTCCGTTTGGACTCCGTTTGATATTCCTTTTCTTCGAAACCCTAAAATAGGCAAAAAAACAGCAATTTTGGGCTGGGCCTCTGGTTAATAGGTTAGTCCCAAAAATAATATAAAAGTGGATAATAAATCCCAACAATGTCCAAAACAGTAGATAATATAGCATGGAGCAATCAAAAATTATAGATACGTTGGAGACGTATCAAGCATCCCCAAGCTTAATTCCTGCTCGTCCTCGAGTAGGTAAATGATAAAAATAGAATTTTTGATGCGGAGTGCTACTTGGCATAATTTTAATGTAATTCTTCTTAATTGTGGTATGAATATTCAGATCCGAAAGATTCAAGAGAAAAGTTCATATTGACATAAAAATGATAATACTTCAAGCATACTAACTAAGCAATAATGTCTTCTCAAAATAACATGGCCAAAGAAAGTTCATCCCTACAAAATTGTATGGTTTAGTCATGTTTCATTTTTGTCACACAAGAATGCTATCATCATGCACAACCCCGATGACAAGCCAAGCAATTGTTTCCTACTTTAGTAATCTCAAACCTATGAACTTTCACGCAATATATGAGCGCGAGCCATGGACATAGTACTATAGGTGGAATAGAATATAATGATGGGGGTTATGTGGAGAAGACAAAAAAGGAGGAAGTCTTACATCAACGAGGCTAATCAATGGGCTATGGAGATGCCCACCGATTTATGTTAACGCAAGGATTTGGAATTGCCATGCAACGGATGCACTAGAGCTATAAAATGTATGAAAGCTCAACAAAAGAAAATAGTGGGTGTGCATCCAACTTGCTTGCTCACGAAGACCTAGGGCACTTGAGGAGGCCCATTGTTGGAATATACAAGCCAAGTTCTATAATGAAAAATTCCCAATAGTATATGAAAGTGATAACATGAGAGGCTCTCTACTATGAAGATCATGGTGCTACTTTGAAGCACAAGTGTGGCAAAGGATAGTAACATTGTCCCTTCTCTCTTTTTCTCTCATTTTTTTCTTTTCTCTTTTTTTGGGCCTTTTCTTTTTTTATGGCCTTTCTCTTTTTTGGGGCCTTCTCTTTTCTGTTTTTATGGCCTTTCTCTTTTTTATATATTCCTCACTTGGGACAATGCTCTAGAAAATGATGATCATCACACTGCTATTTATTTACAACTCAATGATTACAACTCGATAATAGAACAAAGATGACTATATATGAATGCCTCCGGCGGTGTACCGGGATATGCAATGGACCAAGAGTGACATGTATGAAAGAATTATGAATGGTGGCTTTGCCACAAATACTATGTCAACTACATGACCATGCTAAGCAATATGACAATGATGAATGTGTCATGATGAACGGAATGATGGAAAGTTGCATGGAAATATATCTCGGAATGGCTATGGAAATGCCACAATAGGTAGGTATGGCGGCTGTTTTGAGGAAGATATAAGGAGGTTTATGTGTCAAAGGGCGTATCATATCACGGAGTTTGGATGCACCGGCGAAGTTTGCGCCGACTCTCAATGTGAGAAAGGGAAATGCACGGTACCGAAGAGGCTAGCAAGGATGGAAGGGTGAGAGTGCGTATAATCCATGGACTCAACATTAGTCATAAAGAACTCACATACTTATTGCAAAAATCTACAAGTCATCAAAAACCTTGGTACTACGCGCATGCTCCTACGGGGATAGATTGGTAGGAAAAGACCATCGCTCGTCCCCGACCGCCACTCATAAGGAAGACAATCAAATAACACCTCATGTTTCAAATTTGTTGCATAACGTTTACCATACGTGCATGCTACGAGACTTGCAAACCTCAACACAAGTATTTCTCAATTTCACAACTACTCAACTAGCATGACTTTTATATTATTATCTCCATGTCTCAAAACAATCATCAAGCATCAAACTTCTCTTAGTATTCAACACACTCATAAGAAAGTTTTATTATTAATCTTGCATACCAAGCATATTAGGATTTTAAGAAAATTACCATGCTATTAAGACTCTCAAAATAATCTAAGTGAATCATGAGAGATCAATAGTTTCTATAAAACAAATCCACCACCGTGCTCTAAAAAATATAAGTGAAGCACTAGAGCAAAATTATATAACTCAAAAGATATAAGCGAAGCACATAGAGTATTCTAACAAATTCCAAATCATGTATGGCTCTCTCAAAAGGTGTGTATAGAAAGGATGAATGTGGTAAAATAACAAGCAAAGAATCACATAATACAAGACGCTCCAAGCAAAACACATATCATGTGGTAAATAAAAATATAGCTCCAAGTAAAGTTACCGATAGAAGTAGACGAAAGAGGGGATGCCTTCCGGGGCATCCCCAAGCTTTGGCTTTTAGATGTCCTTAGATTATCTTGGGGGAACCATGGGCATCCCCAAGCTTAGGCTCTTGCCACTCCTTGTTCCATAATCCATCAAATCTTTACCCAAAACTTGAAAACTTCACAACACAAAACTTAAAGTAGAAAATCTCGTGAGCTCCGTTAGCGAAAGAAAACAAAAGACCACTTCAAGTTACTGTAACTAACTCATTATTTATTTATATGTTTATTATACCTACTGTATTCCAACTTCTCTATGGTACATAAACTATTTTACTAGCCATAAATTCATCAAAATAAGCAAACAACACACGAAAAACAGAATCTGTCAAAAACAGAACAGTTTGTAGTAATCTGTATCTACCGCAAGATCTAGAACCCCAAAAATTCTAAAATAAATTACTGGACGTGAGGAATTTATCTATTAATCATCTTCAAAAATAATTAACTAAATATCACGTTCCAAATAAAAATGACAGCAGTTCTCGTAACCGCTAAAGTTTCTGTTTTCTACAGCAAGTTCAACAAGACTTTCCCCAAGTCTTCCCAACGGTTCTACTTGGCACAAAAACTAATTAAACACAAAAAAAAACCGAAACAGAGTCTAGATAATTTATTTATTACTAAACAGGAGCAAAAAGAAAGGAATAAAAATAAAATTGGGTTGCCTCCCAACAAGCGCTATCGTTTAACGCCCCTAGCTAGGCATAACAAGCAAGAATGGATCTAGGTATTGCCATCTTTGGTAGGCAATCCATAAGTGGCTCTCATAATAGATTCATAAGGTAATTTAATTTTCTTTCTAGGAAAGTGTTCCATGACTTTCCTTAATGGAAATTGGAATCTAATATTTCCTTCCTTCATATCAATAATTGCACCAATCATTCTAAGGAAAGGTCTACCAAGAATAATAGGACATGAAGGATTGCAATCTATGTCAAGAACAAAAAAAATCTATGGGAACATAATTCCTATTTGCAACAATAAGAACATCATTAATTCTTACCATAGGTTTCTTAATAGTGGAATGCGCAAGGTGCAAGTTTAGTGAGCAATCATCAAAATCACGGAAACCTAACAAATCACACAAAGTCTTTGGAATCGTGGAAACACTAGCACCCAAATCACATAAAGCATAGCATTCATGATATTTAATTTTAATTTTAATAGTTGATTCCCACTCATCATAAAGTTTTCTAGGGATAGAAACTTCCAATTCAAGTTTTTCTTCATAAGATTGCATCAAGGCATCAACAATATGTTTAGTAAACGCTTTATTTTGACTATAAGCGTGAGGAGAATTTAGCACATATTGTAACAAGGAAATACAATAAATCAAAGAGAAATTTTCATAGTTAAATTCCTTGAAATCCATAATAGTGGGTTTAGCAACATCTAGGGTTTTAATTTCTTCCATCCCACTTTTATCAAATTTAGCATCAAGATCAAAAGATTCAGAATTCTTGGAACGCCTTCTAGGTAAAGGTGGATCATATTCAGTCCCATCATTATCAAGATTCATATTTCAAAACAAAGATTTAATAGGGGACACATCAATAACTTTTAGATCTTCATCATTATTTTCATAGGAACTAGAAGAACACGCTTTTATAAAGGCATCTTTCTTAGCACGCATCCTAGAGGTTCTTTCTTTGCACTCATCAATGCAAATTCTCATGGCTTTGAGAGACTCATTGATATCATGCTTAGGTGGAATAGATCTAAGTATCAAAGAATCAACATCAAGAGCAATTCTATCAACGTTCCTAGCCAAATCATCAATCATAAGTAATTTTTATTCAATCATAGCATTAAAATTCTTTTGCGAAGTAACAAATTCTTTAATATTAGAATCAAAATCAGAGGGCATCTTATTATAATTTCCATAAGAATTGTTGTAGGAATTACCATAATTATTAGAGGGACTACTAGGATAAGGCCTAGGATTGAAATTTCCTCTATACGCGTTATTACCAAAATTGTTCCTACCAACAAAATTCACATCCATAGATTCATTATTATTCTCAATCAAAGTAGACAAGGGCATATCATTAGGATCAGAAGAAACACTCTTATTAGCAAATAATTTCATAAGTTCATCCATCTTTCCACTCAAAACATTAATTTCTTCTATCGCATGCACCTTTTTATTAGTAGATCTTTCAGTATGCCATTGAGAATAATTAACCATAATATTATCTAGGAGTTTAGTAGCTTCTCCTAAAGTGATTTCCATAAAAGTGCCCCCCGCGGCCGAATCTAAAAGATTTCTAGAAGCAAAATTCAATCCGGCATAAAAAATTTGTATAATCTTCCACAAATTTAAACCATGAGAAGGGCAATTACGTATCATTAATTTCATTCTCTCCCAAGCTTGTGCAACATGTTCATGATCAAGTTGCTTAAAATTCATAATATCGTTTCTAAGAGAGATGATCTTAGCAGGAGGAAAATACTTAGAGATAAAAGCATCTTTGCACTTGTTCCATGAATCAATACTATATTTAGGCAAAGACGAAAACCAAGCTTTAGCGCGATCTCTAAGAGAAAAAGGAAATAGCTTCAATTTAACAATATCATTATCCACATCTTTCTTCTTTTGCATGTCCAACAAATCAACGAAGCTATTTAGATGGGTAGCGGCATCTTCACTAGGAAGGTCGGAGAACGGATCTTTCATATCAAGATTCAGCAAAGCAGCATTAATTTCACAAGATTCAGCATCGGTAAGAGGAGCAATCGGGGTGCTAATAAAATCATGGTTGTTGGTATTGGTGAAGTCACACAATTTAGTATTATCTTGAGCCATCGTGACAAGCAAGCAAACTAACACACAAGCAAACAAAAAGCAAACGGACAAAAGGAGGCAAATAGAGGGAGGATAGAGAGAGAGAGGGCAAATAAAACGGCAAGGGTGAAGTGGGGGAGAGGAAAACAAGAGGCAAATGGTAAATAATGTAATGCGGGAGATAAGGGTATGTGATGGGTACTTGGTATGTTGACTTTTGCGTAGACCTCCCCGGCAACGGCGCCAGAAATCCTTCTTGCTACCTCTTTTAGCACTGCGTTGGTTTTCCCTGAAGAGGAAGGGATGATGCAGCAAAGTAGCGTAAGTATTTCCCTCAGTTTTTGAGAACCAAGGTATCAATCTAGTAGGAGGCTATGCGCGAGTCCCTCGCACCTGCACAAAACAAATAAATCCTCGCAACCAACGCAAATAGGGGTTGTCAATCCCTATAGGGCCACTTACGAGAGTGAGATCTGGTAGATATGATAAGATAATATTTTTGGTATTTTTATGATAAAGATGCAAAGTAAAATAAAGGCAAAGTAAATAGCAAAGTAAATAACTAAGTAGTAGGAGATTGATATGATAAAGATAGACCCGGGGCCATAGGTTTCACTAGTGGCTTCTCTGGAGAGCATAAGTATTCTATGGTGGGTGAACAAATTACTGTTGAGCAATTGACAGAATTGAGCATAATTATGAGAATATCTAAGTGTGATCATGTATATAGCCATCACGTCCCAGACAAGTAGACCGACTCATGCCTGCACCTACTACTATTACTCCACTCATCGACCGCTATCCAGCATGCATCTAGAGTATTAAGTTAAAAACAGAGGAACGCCTTAAGCAAGATGACATGATGTAGAGGGATAGACTCATGCAATATGAAGAAACCCCATCTTGTTATCCTCGATGGCAACAATACAATATGTGCCTTGCTGCCCTTACTATCACCGGGAAAGGACACCGCAAGATTGAACCCAAAGCTAAGCACTTCTCCCATTGCAAGAAAGATCAATCTAGTAGGCCAAACCAAACTGATAATTCGAAGAGACTTGCAAAGATAACCAATCATACATAAAAGAATTCAGAGAAGATTCAAATATTATTCGTAGATAGACTTGAGCATAAACCCACAATTCATCGATCTCAACAAACACACCGCAAAAAGAAGATTACATCGAATAGATATCCACAAGAGAGGGGGAGAACATTGTATTGAGATCCAAAAAGAGAGAAGAAGCCATCTAGCTACTAACTATGGACCCGTAGGTCTGAGGTAAACTACTGACACTTCATCGGAGGGGCTATGGTGTTGATGAAGAGGCCCTCCGTGATCGATGCCCCCTCCGGCGAAGCTCCGGAACAGGCCCCAAGATGGGATCTCATGGATGCAGAAAGTTATGGCGGTGGAATTAGGGTTTTGGCTCCTTCCCTGATCGTTTGGGGGTACGTGGATATATATAGGAGGAAGAAGTATGTCGGTGGAGCAACAGGGGGGCCACGAGGGTGGGGGCGCGCCTGGGGGGGTAGGCGCGCCCCCCTACCTCGTGGCCTCCTGTTACGTGTCTTGACATAGGGTCCAAGTCTCCTGAGTTGTATTCGATGAGAAGATCATGTTCCCGAAGGTTTCATTCCGTTTGGACTCTGTTTGATATTCCTTTTCTTCGAAACCCTAAAATAGGCAAAAAAACAGCAATTCTGGGCTGGGCCTCCGGTTAATAGGTTAGTCCCAAAAATAATATAAAAGTGGATAATAAAGCCCAATAATGTCCAAAATAGTAGATAATATAGAATGGAGCAATAAAAAATTATAGATACGTTGGAGACGTATCACTTGTCCAACATCAACCTTTTAGCATGTCATATTTTAATGAGTTCTCACAATTGCAAAAGATGTCCAAGATAGTATATTTATATGTCAAATCTCTCTTCCTTCAATATTCTTTCATGAATTGTTCAAGTGACCAATTCTGCGTTTGCTAACTTCCAATAAATTTACTACCTATACTTATTATGTGTGAAGTCATTACTCCCCATGTTGTAAGCATATGAAGCGTATATAAATTCAGATTTATGATATTCAATTCATTCAACCATTTACTCATAGGATATATGTGAAGCACGTGAGTAAATGACAAACTACTCCAAGAAGATATAAGTGAAGAACACTGAGTAGTCAAATAATTAACTAGCGATGGGAGGATTCTTCTTTATTCAAGATATCAGATCCAATGATTTTATTCAAACAGAAAGTAAAATTGAAATATGCTCCAAGCAAAACACATATCATGTCACGAATAAAAATATAGCTCCGAGTAAGGTATACCGATGGTTTTGAAGACGAAAGAGGGGATGCCTTCCGGGGCATCCCCAAGCTTAGGCGCTTGAGTCTTCCTTGAATATTACCTTGGGGTGCCTTGGGCATCCCCAAGCTTAGGGTCTTTCCACTCCTTATTCTCCTCGTATCGGTATCTCACCCAAAGCTTGAAAACTTCAATCAAACAAAACTTAACGGAACTTCGTGAGATAGGTTAGGGTGATAAAGAGTAAACCATTCACTTTGGCACTATAAAATACAAGGTTCATAATTGTTCTCACACAATGCCTACTGTACCATATCATTCCTACAATTTATATTGAGAAATATAAGCTACAGAAACTAGAAAACAAGCAAATATGCAATGAAAACAGAATCTGTCAAAAACAGAACAATCTATAATGATCTGAACAGCAACCATACTTATGCTACTCAAAAAATTATGAAATAAATTTGTGGACGTGAGGAATTTGTCTATTAATCTTCGGCAAAGATAATCAGCACAAAAGCACTCTTCTGTAACAAATGGGAGCTAAACTTTATAGCGAGATCACATTAACTTTCACCCAAGTAAGGGTAAATATTGGGTTGTCTCCCAACAAGCGCTTTTCTTTAATGCCTTTTAGCTAGGCATGATGATATCAATGATGCTCACATGAAAGATAATAATTGAAACATAAAGAGAGAATAATGAATAGTATGACTAGCACATTTAAATCTAACCCACTTCCTATGCCTAGGGATTTTGTGAGCACATAATTTATAGGAACAAGAATCAACTAGCATAGGAAGGAAAAACAAGTATAACTTCAAAACTTTAAGCATATGGAGAGGAAACTTGATATTATTGTAATTCCTACAAACATTTATTCCTCCCTCATAATAATTTTCAGTAGCATCATAAATGAGTTCAAAAATATAACCATCACATAAAGCATTCTTTTCATGATCTACGAGCATAGAAATTTTACTACTCTCCACCTAAGAAAAATTATTCTCATTTGGAATAGTGGGAGAAAACTTCTTATAAATCCACTTTAGATGACAGTATTATTCATACTCCAAAAGATATAAGTGAAGTTCATCGAGCATTCTACAATTAATATAGACTAACCAATATCCAAGCTCAAAATATATAAGTGCAGCACATGAAGCATTCTATAAAGCCATACTCAAAAGGTTTAAGTCAAGCACACAGAGCAATTCTATAAGATCATACTTAAAAGATATAAGTGAAGCACATGAAGTATTATATAAATCAATAAATGGCTATCTCATACTAGCATGGTTCTTAAAGGAAAAACAAAAACACAAAGGACACAAATTATGTGATCAAAACAAAAACCGAGGTATACCCATAATTGTTAAATAAGAAAGATGGGATGCTGATGACCCACAAGTGTAGGGGATCTATCATAGCCTTTTTGATAAGTAAGAGTGTCGAACCCAACGAGGAGCAGAAGGAAATGATAAGCGGTTTCAACAAGGTATTCTCTGCAAGCACTGAAATTATCGGTAACAGATAGTTTTGTGATAAGGTAATTTGTAACGGATAACAAGTAACGGAAGTAAATAAGGTGCAGCAAGATGGCCCAATCCTTTTTGTAGCAAAGGACAAGCCTGGACAAACTCTTATATAATAGAAAGAGCTCCCGAGGACACATGGGAATTATCATCAAGCTAGTTTTCATCACGTTCATATGATTCGCGTTCGGTACTTTGATAATTTGATATGTGGGTGGACCGGTGCTTGGGTACTGTACTTACTTGGACAAGCATCCCACTTATGATTAACCCCTATTGCAAGCATTCGCAACTACAACATAAGTATTAAGGTAAACCTAACCATAGCAAGAAACATATGGATCCAAATCATCCCCTTACAAAGCAACACATAAAGTAGGGTTTAAGCTTCTGTCACTCTAGACCCATCATCTACTTATTACTTCCCAATGCCTCCCTCTAGGCCCAAACAATGGTGAAGTGTCATGTAGTCAACGTTCACATGACACCACTAGAGGGATGACAACATACATCTCATCAAAATATCGAACGAATACCAAATTCACATGACTACTTATAGGAAGATTTCTCCCATGTCCTCGGGAAAAAACGTAACTACTCACAAATCATATTCATGTTCATAATAAGAGGGGTATTAATATGCATAATGGATCTGAACATATGATCTTCCACCAAATAAACCAACTAGCATCAACTACAAGGAGTAATCAACACTACTAGCAACCCACGGGTACCAATCTAAGGCTTTGGGACAAAGATTGGATATAAGAGATGAACTAGGGTTTGAGATGAGATGGTGCTGGTGAAGGTGTTGATGGATATTGACCCCCTCCTGATGAGAGGATCATTGGTGATGACGATGATGATGATTTCCCCCTCCTAGAGGGAAGTTTCCCCGGCAGAACAGCTCCGCTGGAGCCCTAGATTGGTTCCGCCAAGGTTCCGCCTCAAGGTGGTGGAATTTCATCTCGTGAGCTAGCTTATGATTTTTTCCTCGATAAAAGATTCCATATAGCCAAAGATAGGCATCAGAGGGCCACCAGGGGGCCCACGAGGCAGTGGGGCGCGCCCACGGGGGTAGAGCGCGCCCCCCACCCTCGTGGACGGTGGGTGGCCCCCCTTTGGTACTTCTTTCGCCCAATGTTTTTTATATATTCTAAAACGTGCTGTCGTGATGTTTCAGGACTTTTGTAGTTGTGCATAATAGGTCTCTAATATTTTCTCCTTTTCCAGCCCAGAATTCCAGCTACCAGCATTCCCCCTCTTCATGTAAACCTTGTAAAATAAGAGAGAATAGGCATAAGTGTTGTGACATAATGTGTAATAACTACCCATAATGCAATAAATATCAATATAAAAGCATGCTGCAAAATGGACGTATCAACTCCCCCAAGCTTAGACTTTGCTTGTCCTCAAGCGAAAGCCGAAATCGAAAAATATGTCCACATGTTTACAGATAGAGGTGTCGATAAACTAAAATACGGACATGAGGGCATCATGATCATTATTATAACAGCAACATATATATATATATTCATATGATATCTTATTCTAAAGTAATAATTCAATCACAATTTCTAGTATGAATCAGAAACTTCATTGAGAACCAACAAACTATAATCTCAGTCATTGAAGCAATTGCAATTTATCATAACATCGAAAAGAGTCAATATCAGAGCTTTTCAGCAAGTCCACATACTCAACTATCATTTAGTCTTTCACAATTGCTAACACTCATGCAATATTTATGGGTATGAAGTTTTAGCCAGACACAGAGAAAGATAGGGTCTTATAGTTTTGCCTCCCAACTTTTTACCTCAAGGGTAATGTCAGCAATAATAGTTCATGAAAACTCACGTCCAATTAGCTATATATATCCGGATCTTTCCAACACATTGTGCTTGCCAAAGGATAAAATGTAAAAAGGAAAGGTGAAGATCACCATGACTCTTATATAAGGTAATAGACAAGAATAAAAGATAGGCCCTTCGCAGAGGGAAGCAGAGGTTGTCATGTGCTTTCATGGTTGGATGCACAAAATCTTAATGCAAAAGAACATCACTATATGTAACATCCCAAATTTTCAATTTGGAATGTTATACACTAAATCATCATGCATAACATATTTTCTTGCATCTTGGCCGATCCTAGAAATTTCACGCAAGTCAAGGACCTCCGGAGAGAGTTGGAGATTTCGTTATTTTCATACTTGAGAGTTTCTCAAATTTTGAAAAGAGGATCGTTTGATTTATTTGTTTTATCTTCAACAAATTTTCCGGTGTCAAAATATGAGAGAGGGAATAATATGACTTTCCCAAAATTTAGGAAAATGAAGATTTAATAAATAGATCAATTTTTGTTTGCAGGAGTTTTATTTGCATTTTATTTGGATAGGGAAAAATGCGCGTTTTCGAAAATTGCATTTTAGGTCCGGAGAGAAGTTCATTTTGTTCGGCTCATTTTTAGGAGTCGGGGAAAATTTACTTTAGATTTTTCGGAGTTCGTTTCGATCTCTTTTTGTTTTTTTTTCTCTGCGCGCTCAACCGTTTTTTTTTTTAAAAAAACTGGAGCAGGCCGGCCAGGCCAAGGCCCAGTCGGGCCGAAGGCCACCGCGCCCCAGGCCACCGCGCGCCTAGCGCCAGGCGCCAGGGAGCCGGCGCCGCCGCCTCTTGCTCTACGAATCCTTTTAGGATTCTAGGGTAGCCCTTGCCCCTTTCTCCTTTGTTTCGTTATTCCTAGTCCTACTCCGTATATTCTTTCCTATTCCTAGTCTAATTCCTTGCCCTCTACCCCAAGTAAACCCCTCCCTCCCCAATATAAATACCCAAGCACCCCCCCCTCTAAATCATCAAACCCAAAGCCTAGAGCTCCGCCACACCCGCGCGCCGCACCGCCACCCCACACCCGCGCCGCCGCCGCACCTTGCCGCCGCCGCCCCACGCCCATGCCGCCGGAGCCCCTCGCCGGAGGTAGCCCCGCGCTACATCTATTCTTTTTCTCGGATCGTTTTCTTCTAATCGTTCCGATTCTTTTCTTCTCTAAACCGTTCCGGTTTTCTAGATCGGTTTTTCGTTCGGTTTTTCTTCTCCGAAACCCTAGATCGGATTCGTTTTCTTCTCCGATTTAGTTGTCTTTGGACCGTTCGCCGGACCGTTCGTCCTAACGAACGTGATCACCGGATTTTTCTAGGTTAACGACGTCCGTTCGTTTAACCGTTGTTCTTTTTCTTTTCGTCGGATTTATTCCGCGATCGCGATCTTAGATCCGATCTTCTTTCTAGTTTTTCTTTTTGCTTGTTTATCGGAATCAGGTGATTCAAGCGCCTGGAGTTTCGTCTCGAAACCGCCGTTCCGTCTAATCAACTTGAACAAGCTTTTGCCCCGATAAAAATTTGACCTAGTTTCAACTTGCTAGAACCGAGTTGTTTTCTTCCGCTGTTTGTTTTCCGTTTCTTTGTTCGGTTCGTTCTTTCTTTGCAACCGGAGTTCTTAAATTGAACTTTCTGGTTCGTTCTCTTGTTCGAGTTTTACCTGTGCATTAGATGAGTACTTATTGTATGCTTGTTGTTTGTCTGCGATAGATTACCCGGATTGCGCCGCTTGTTACTTCGAAACCCTAGGACTCGCGGATCATCAGCAAGGCAAGTAACACTTTGATCATACCTTTTCTACAACCCATGTTTTATTGCATTAGATCAATCCTCACACATTGCATGATTAGGATCTAATTAAATTGTGGGATGGGAAGTAGATGAGGTAGTACCTATTACCTGTATTATTATGAAACCTTTGGGAGTTACTTCTACGTTTGCTTATTATTATGCCATGCTATGCTAGTAGACGTGGATTGGGTGAGTGATATCCATTACAGATGTGAGTTGATAATTTTAAAAGGTTTATCTAAGGTGGCAACTTAAACACACATCTGGGTGGATTGAGGCACCTGATGTCTATCAGGACTTGCCTGTTTTTTTTGGACCGCCACCCAGGCTCAAAGGGATCATAAGATCTTTCATGCTAGAAACTTCCGTGTGCAGCCACAAGCCATTATGGGCTCTGGCATAGTTGACTAAGTTGTGCGAACTCTTACGGGGTGGACTAGCAGATGTAGGGGTTGTAGGTGGTACGGTCAACCCCACATGTAAGGTGCTAGCGCTTCTGAAAGACTGTGTCTCGGTCATCCGTTTTCTCAAACACCATGTAGTGCGAGAAAACAAACGGAGGCGATCGAGTCTTGTGGGGAAAAGTGCACAAACCTCTGCAGAGTAACAAACTAATCATGATTAGCCGTGTCCCCGGTTATGGACAACTTGAGTATCTAGTACTTGAATATCATTTTGAATCTCAACATGTTACTTCTAATTAATGTTGTTGGGTTTTAATTATTTTTAATTGGGATTGAGAATGCTGTCAACCATTCTCAATGTTTCACAACCACCATGATAGTTAAATAAACTTATTCCTTTGCAGTAGGGAAAAACTGGCTTTACGCAAAACTGTAACCATAGAGCTTTCCACCAGCCATATGTGCATATAGTATAGCTGTTTCATTCCATTATTCTCTATGTGTTACATTGCCAGCATATTCCATGTGCTGACCCGTTTTCGGGCTGCAACGTTAATGTTGAAGACTTTTCAGATGACGATTGAGGTGCGTTTAGGTCGTGGCCCTATACTCAGTGATGCCGCTGGAGTTGATGGACCCATTTATCTTCCAAGTCTTCCGCTGTTATTTTTATTATATGGCCTTAAGCCATATTCAGTGTAATAAGTTCTTTTTGAGCCATCGATGTAATAAGTGTGTGATTGCAACTCTGCTATAAAACCTCGATGTACTGTGTGGTGTCAGCATTACTGATCCAGGGATGACACCGTAGCACAGTAGATGTGATCCATTCGGGTTAGGTCGCTACAGAGATGGTATCAGAGCACACGCTGACTGTAGGACACGACCACTAAGTTAAAGCCATAGATCACTATTCTCTCCTCATTTTCTAACTCCTCATCTTTTCTACTCTATTAGGATGACGAACGTGAAGATTAAGTACGCTCAACCGGATGAGGGCACACCATTTGGATTTCACCTGAAGGAAGTCACCAAGTACCTGAACATTGGATTACCAAGCTTCACGGGAACCTTCAACGCCACTCTGCCTGAAGAGGAGCGCTGGAAGATTCAAGCTCACGTTCCGGGAAGGACATTCGCGCCAATCACGAATCCCATAGATAGTGTTTTCAATGCACCAACCTGGAGTCTGGGAAGGAGCATGGCAGCCCATATCACCATAGGACGCATTGGAGAAGTTTATCAAGAAGACCTCAAGGACACTATCTACCAGATTTGCGGACGCCAAGATGAACAATGGGAGTTAGTCAGCACCAAGAAGGATAGATCCATTGCAGCATTCATCCAGGAGTTAAACCAGCACATTCGACGCCACGAGAACCAGATGTGCAATGATATGATAGAGTTGAAGAATGCGAAGGCAAGGATCATCGAGCTAGAAGGAGAACTGAAGTCTACACGCAAGGACTACATGGACGAGATCGTAGCTCTAGCAAGGCACAATTGCGATCTTAAGCAGGAGATTGAAGAACTCAAGAGCAAGATAGTATCCCAGGAGGACGACGAGTACGTCACATGTCCGGACAACTACATCATCATCGACGACACCGATTCGGATCCAAGTGAACCCGACTTTGAAGACGAAGCTGGAGCAGATATCATGGAGTCTTCCACCGGTTCAAACTTCTAGATGACCGCCAGATAGTAGTAGTATTTTCCCCATGTAAACATTATAGTCAAGCACTTTTGCGATAGTTTTACACCGATTGTAAGCCCTTGTTTGATTGATTGAAGTGATTTTGTGTGCATTTGCCTCATGTGCATATGGGTAGTGTTTTCCCTTTAGACCCCTCTATTCTTAATTCTCGTCTTTTCTAAACCCTCAGATGCCTCCAAGACGTGACAATGGATTTCCACCGGAGCTCACTCAGTTGATCCAGCAGCAGAATCAATTGATGCAGATGTTAGTTCAGAACCAACAGAACAACAACAACAACCCACCACCACCACCACCTGTTGACCACTTAGCCCGTTTCCTTAGGCTGAATCCGCCGGTGTTTTCCAGTAGCACCGAGCCAATAGTAGCAGACGATTGGTTCCGTAAGATAGGAAGGGAGTTGACCACTGCAGGATGGACGGATGGTGAGAAAGTGAAGTTTGCCGCACACCAGCTTGACGGACCCGCGGCAGCATGGTGGGAGAATTTCACAGCCACTTACCCAGTTGACACTGTCACATGGGATCAGTTTCAGCAAGCTTTCCGCACTGCCCATGTTTCAGCAGGAGCTATGGCCATAAAGAAGCGTGAGTTTCACAACTTACGCCAAGGAGGAAGGACAGTTGGCCAGTATGTGGATGAGTTTAGTAAGCTAGCCCGTTATGCCCCAGATGACGTTGCTACGGATGCAGCTAAGTAGGAGAAGTTTCTAGAAGGACTGAACGATGAACTAAGCATGCAGTTGATGGTAGCAAGTTTCAACAACTACCAGGAGTTGGTAGATCATGCCATCATGATTGAAGGGAAGCAACAGCAGATTGAGAACCGTAAGAGGAAGTATGGACAGGGGAAGTATAACTCTGGAGCCCAGCAGAAGCCCCGTTTTACCCCTAAACCGGGATTTCAGTTTCAGCATACCCATGGAGGAGGTAGCTCGCACAACCATAATGGCCACAAGAATGGTAATGGGAATGGAGGAAGCAATGGACAGAACCGCACCATCCCATCGACCCCAAGCAAGAGAGATCTGAGTAATGTCACTTGTTTCAAGTGTTCGAAGACCGGACATTATGCCAATGAATGTCCTGAAGGCCAGAATGGAAATGGCAATGGAAGCTCTGGGAAGAAGCCGAACCCTTCCAATAGGGGACAGGTGAACCATGTTAATGTGGAGGAGGTCGAAGATCAGCCCGATGCGGTAATCGGTAAGTTTTTGGTTAAGTCATTTACTGCACTCGTTCTTTTTGACACTGGTGCATCGCATTCATACATATCAAGGGGATTTGTGGATAAGTTTAACCTGCCAACCCAAGCCCTTAGGTCACCCATGTTAGTAAGCTCACCAGGAGCAGAGTTTATGGCTACACGATGGTGTGATCGGTTACCATTAAGGATTGGTAACTATGTGTTTCCCTCAGACCTAATAGTATTGGAATCTCAAGGATTGGATGTGATATTAGGCATGGATTGGTTATCAAAGTATGAAGGGAATATTGAGTGTGCTAGTAAGTCAATTTTGCTTACTACGCCAGAAGGGAGAAGGATCAAGTATGTATCCCGGCATGTACCAAAAAGGACACAAGTGAATTGCCTAACAGGAGTTGTGCAAGAAGAAGTACCAGTGGTAAAGGATTTTCCTGATGTATTTCCTGAGGAATTTCCAGGCATGCCACCGGATAGAGACATTGAGTTCTTGATTGAGTTATTGCCAGGCACAGGCCCAATATCGAAGCGACCATATAGGATGCCAGCAAAGGATTTGGTGGAAATTAAGAATCAGATTAAGGAGTTATTGGATAAAGGTTACATTCGCCCAAGTTCTTCACCTTGGGGATCACCCGTACTTCTAGTGGAAAAGAAGGATGGATCATTAAGGATGGTTGTAGATTATCGGGGATTGAATGAAGTAACCATCAAGAACAAGTACCCACTGCCGATGATTAATGATCTGTTTGATCGATTGCAAGGAGCTAAAGTGTTTTCCAAGATCGATTTGCGATCAGGGTACCATCAGTTGAAGATTCGAGAGCAGGACATACCTAAGACAACATTTACCATGAGATACAGATTGTATGAGTATACCGTTATGTCATTTGGATTGACTAACGCACCTGCCTATTTTATGAACCTGATGAACAAGGTATTTATGGAGTTTTTGGATAAGTTTGTCGTAGTGTTCATCGATGACATTTTGGTTTATTCAAAGAATGAAGAGGAGCATAAGGAACATTTGCGTTTGGTTTTGGAGAAACTAAGGGAACATCAGTTATACGCCAAATTCAGCAAATGTGAGTTTTGGTTGAAGGAAGTAGGATTCCTCGGACACGTTATATCCGGAGAAGGTATAGCAGTTGACCCCACAAAGGTTGAGACCGTAACCGAATGGGAAGCACCAACAACAGTTGGAGAGATCCGGAGTTTTCTTGGACTCGCAGGATACTACCGGAGATTTATTGAGAATTTTTCAAAGATTGCGAAGCCTATGACGGAATTGTTGAAGAAGGATACTAAGTTCAAATGGACTGAGGAGTGTGAGGCTAGTTTTCAGGAGTTGAAGAAACGATTGGTTACCTCACCAGTGTTGATATTGCCAGATCAGACCAAGGATTATGAGGTGTATTGCGACGCTTCACGTCGAGGACTTGGAGCAGTGCTTATGCAGGAAGGAAGAGTTGTTTTGTATGCTTCACGACAACTGAAGCCTCATGAGTTGAATTATGCCACGCATGATTTGGAGTTAGCAGCCGTAGTACATGCATTGAAGACGTGGAGACATTTCCTCATTGGAAATCATTGTGAGGTGTACACGGATCATAAGAGTTTGAAGTACATTTTCACGCAGAAGGAGTTGAACCTCAGACAAAGGAGATGGATGGAGCTCATCAAGGATTATGACATGAGATTGCATTACCATCCCGGAAAGGCTAATGTAGTAGCTGACGCATTGAGCCGTAAGAGCCATGTCAACACCCTAGTGACGGGAGAAGTACCCAAGGAGTTAGCAGAAAACCTTCGTGAACTAAGTTTAGAGATAGTTCCGAAAGGCTATGTAGCAGCATTGGAGATTCAGTCAACATTGATGGATAAACTCCGTATACGGAAGGAGGTGCAGGACACCGTTACCAAACGAGTTTTCTTATAACAACAGTTATCAAACCAGTTTGAAGATGGAACCTTTCGAAGCTTTATACGGAAGGAGGTGCAGGACACCGTTGTCATGGAACGAAGTTGGAGACCGACAATTCTTTGGACCAGATTTGATTAAGGAGTCTGAACGGAAAGTTAAGTTGATTCGCGATAGGCTCAAGGTAGCCCAGTCCAGGCAGAAGAGCTACACAGATTCTAAACGCAAGGAGATAGTTTACGAAACCGGAGACAGAGTTTATCTTCGAGTATCCCCACTTCGAGGAGTTAAGCGCTTTGGAGTTAAGGGAAAATTAGCACCGCGTTTCGTTGGACCGTTTAAGATCTTGAAACGTATGGGAGAAGTCGCGTATAAGTTGGAATTACCAGAGGGACTGTCAGGAGTTCATGATGTATTTCATGTTTCTCAGTTGAAGAGATGTCACGCCGAGATGGCGGAGGTACCGCTAAGAGATACCGTGCCGCTTGAAGCGATTCAGTTGAAGGACGACTTAACATATGAGGAGAAGCCAGTCAAGATTCTCGATTATGCCAGCAGAGTTACCCGCAGCAAGGTTATCAAGTTTTGTAAAGTTCAGTGGAACCACCATTCAGAGGATGAAACCACCTGGGAGAGAGAAGAAGATTTGCTCAGAGACCACCCTCACCTATTTTCTAGCCAACCCGAATCTCGAGGGCGAGATTCATCTTAAGGGGGGTAGGTTTGTAACATCCGAAATTTTCAATTTGGAATGTTATACACTAGATCATCATGCATAACATATTTTCTTGCATCTTGGCCGATCCTAGAAATTTCACGCAACTCAAGCACCTCCGGAGACAGTTGGAGATTTCGTTATTTTCATACTTGAGAGTTTCTCAAATTTTGAAAAGAGGATCGTTTGATTTATTTGTTTTATCTTCAATAAATGTTCCGGTGTCAAAATATGAGAGAGGGAATAATATGACTTTCCCAAAATTTAGGAAAATGAAGATTTAATAAGTAGATCAAATTTTGTTTGCCGGAGTTTTATTTGCATTTTATTTGGATAGGGAAAAATGCGCGTTTTCGAAAATTGCATTTTAGGTCCGGAGAAAAATTCATTTTGTTCGGCTCATTTTTAGGAGTCGGGGAAAATTTACTTTAGATTTTTCGGAGTTCGTTTAGATCTCTTTTTGTTTTTTTTCTCTGCGCACTGAGCCGTTTTTTTTTTAAAAAAAAACTGGAGCAGGCCGGCCAGGCCAAGGCCCAGCCGGGCCGAAGGCCACCGCGCCCCAGGCCACCGCGAGCCTAGCGCCAGGCGCCAGGGAGCCGGCGCCGCCGCCTCTTGCTCTACGAATCCTTTTAGGATTCTAGGGTAGCCCTTGCCCCTTTTTCCTTTGTTTCGTTATTCCTAGTCCTACTCCGTATATTCTTTCCTATTCCTAGTCTAATTCCTTGCCCTCTACCACAAGTAAACCCCTCCCACCCCAATATAAATACCCAAGCACCCCTTCCTCTAAATCATCAAACCCAAAGCCTAGAGCTCCGCCACACCCGCGCGCCGCACCGCCACCCCACACCCGCGCCGCCGCCGCACCTTGCCGCCGCCGCCCCACGCCCACGCCGCCGGAGCCCCTCGCCGGAGGTAGCCCCGCGCTACATCTATTCTTTTTCTCGGATCGTTTTCTTCTAATCGTTCCGATTCTTTTCTTCTCTAAACCGTTCCGGTTTTCTAGATCGGTTTTTCGTTCGGTTTTTCTTCTCCGAAACCCTAGATCGGATTCGTTTTCTTCTCCGATTTAGTTGTCTTTGGAACGTTCGCCGGACCGTTCGTCCTAACGAACGTGATCACCGGATTTTTCTAGGTTAACGACGTCCGTTCGTTTAACCGTTCTTCTTTTTCTTTTCGTCGGATTTATTCCGCGATCGCGATCTTAGATCCGATCTTCTTTCTAGTTTTTCTTTTTGCTCGTTTATCGGAATCAGGTGATTCAAGCGCCTGGAGTTTCGTCTCGAAACCGCCGTTCCGTCTAATCAACTTGAACAAGCTTTTGCCCCGATAAAAATTTGACCTAGTTTCAACTTGCTAGAACCGAGTTGTTTTCTTCCGCTGTTTGTTTTCCGTTTCTTTGTTCGGTTCGTTCTTTCTTTGCAACCGGAGTTCTTAAATTGAACTTTCTGGTTCGTTCTCTTGTTCGATTTTTACCTGTGCATTAGATGAGTACTTATTGTATGCTTGTTGTTTGTCTGCGATAGATTACCCGGATTGCGCCGCTTGTTACTTCGAAACCCTAGGACTCGCGGATCATCAGCAAGGCAAGTAACACTTTGATCATACCTTTTCTACAACCCATGTTTTATTGCATTAGATCAATCCTCACACATTGCATGATTAGGATCTAATTAAATTGTGGGATGGGAAGTAGATGAGGTAGTACCTATTACCTGTATTATTATGAAACCTTTGGGAGTTACTTCTACGTTTGCTTATTATTATGCCATGCTATGCTAGTAGACGTGGATTGGGTGAGTGATATCCATTACAGATGTGAGTTGATAATTTTAAAAGGTTTATCTAAGGTGGCAACTTAAACACACATCTGGGTGGATTGAGGCACCTGATGTCTATCAGGACTTACCTGTTTTTTTTGGACCGCCACCCAGGCTCAAAGGGATCATAAGATCTTTCATGCTAGAAACTTCCGTGTGCAGCCACAAGCCATTATGGGCTCTGGCATAGTTGACTAAGTTGTGCGAACTCTTACGGGGTGGACTAGCAGATGTAGGGGTTGTAGGTGGTACGGTCTACCCCACATGTAAGGTGCTAGCGCTTCTGAAAGACTGTGTCTCGGTCATCCGTTTTCTCAAACACCATGTAGTGCGAGAAAACAAATGGAGGTGATCGAGTCTTGTGGGGAAAAGTGTGCAAACCTCTACAGAGTAACAAACTAATCATGATTAGCCGTGTCCCCGGTTATGGACAACTTGAGTATCTAGTACTTGAATATCATTGTGAATCTCAACATGTTACTTCTAATTAATGTTGTTGGGTTTTAATTATTTTTAATTGGGATTGAGAATGCTGTCAACCATTCTCAATGTTTCACAACCACCATGATAGTTAAAGAAACTTATTCCTTTGCATTAGGGAAAACCTGGCTTTACGCAAAACTGTAACCATAGAGCTTTCCACCAGCCATATGTGCATATAGTATAGCTGTTTCATTCCATTATTCTCTATGTGTTACATTGCCAGCATATTCCATGTGCTGACCCGTTTTCGGGCTGAAACGTTAATGTTGCAGACTTTTCAGACGACGATTGAGGTGCGTTTAGGTCGTGGCCCTATACTCAGTGATGCCGCTGGAGTTGATGGACCCATTTATCTTCCAAGTGTTCCGCTGTTATTTTTATTATATGGCCTTAAGCCATATTTAGTGTAATAAGTTCTTTTTGAGCCATCGATGTAATAAGTGTGTGATTGCAACTCTGCTATAAAACCTCGATGTACTGTGTGGTGTCAGCATTACTGATCCAGGGATGACACCGTAGCACAGTAGACGTGATCCATTCGGGTCAGGTCGCTACACTATATATTGCCACTTGTGATATGGACCTTTACTATGCAGTCCGTCGCTTTTATTCCTTCCACATCACAAGATCGTATAAAGCTTATTTTCTCCACACTAATAAATCATACATATTTATAGAGAAATTTTTATTGCTTGCAACAATGACAACTTACTTGAAGGATCTTACTCAATCCATAGGTAGATATGGTGGACTCTCATGGAAAAACTGGGTTAAGGATATTTGGAAGCACAAGTAGTATCTCTACTTGGTGCAAAGAATTTGGCTAGCATGAGAGGGAAAGGCAAGCTCAACATGTTGGATGATCCAAAACAATATAATTTATTTCAGATGTAAGAAAACATAACCCATTGCGTTGTCTTCCTTGCCCGACCTCAACTGTTTAGCATGTCATATTTTAATGAGTACTCACAATCATAAAAGATGTCCAAGATAGTATGTTTATATGTGAAACCTCTCTTTCTTTATTACTTCCTATTAATTGCAACGATGACCAAAACTATGCTTGTCAACTCTCAACAATTTTTATTCGCCATACTCATTATATGTGAAGTAATTACTCCCGATAAGATCCATATGATCTCTTTAGTTCTTTTATCTTTCTCTTTTATTTTATTCCCTCAAACTCATAGCAAGATAATCAAGCCCTTGACTCAACACTAATCTTTATTATATATAGCTCACGGACTTGATTACATAGAGGGATCATAAAGCAAAACTCAAAACTAGATCATACTAAAACTTTATTCTACTAGATCAACATATAACCAAAAGGATCAAACTAAGAAAAAAGGTAAAGATAAAAGTGATGGTGATACGATACCGGGGCACTCCCCCAAGCTTGGCAGTTGCCAAGGGGAGTGCCCATACCCATGTGTTTATGTCTCCTTCTTCGGGGGTGGTGATGTGATATTCTTGGTGATGATGCCCTTCAGGATACGGTTCTCTTCCTCGAGCTTATTGACTTGCTGCTTGAGGTCCATTATTTCCTTATGGAGCTTGCTTGTGATGGCTAAAGCTCCTTTCACCCCAAGGATGTTGCATAGCTCTGGGAGAACAAGTAACACTCTTTCTCATATTTTCATAATAAAGAAATCTAACATTGGAAGGGATGACCGAGTTTGGATTAGCTGAGCTTTGTAGTTCCCCCATCGTTAGTCCATCTCAGAAACGAGAAGTAACTTCTTCATCCTCCTCCATGGCATTTATCCTTTTCAAGTCAGCCTCCATCTCTTCCTCAGTTGATGGCCCAAAGTGATCAGCATTGTTGTTTGCTCTTGGCCCCGGTGTCGGATGAGACACCTGACTCTCCCTGACTGACTCTTGAGAAGACATCTTGCTCTAAATTTGCAGCAGAAACAGCTTGAAACAAAATCAGAGGATGTTTGCATGATATAGTGGTCAAAACCTTCGGGAGATTATATAATGAATTTTTACCGACCAAAAGTAGAATCGTGCAAGAAAATGAAGTCCGGAAGGCACACGAGGTGCCCACGAGGCAGGGGGCGCGCCCAGGGGGTAGGGAGCGCCCTCCACCCTCATGGAAGCCTCGTGTCCTCCCTGTACTACTTCTTATTTTTCTATTTTCATAAATATTCCAAAACGGAGAAAAATTGCCATTAGAACTGTTTTGGAGTCGGTTTACCTACCGTACCTCATACCTCTTCCTTTTCGGAGTCTGAAACGTTCTGGAAAGTGTCCCTTATGTATTCCTCCGGGGTTACGGTTTCAATAACATTAGTTTCAACATTTATAGAATTACCTAAGATATAATGTTTGATTCTTTGACCGTTCACCACCCTCGGATTAGTGCCTTCGAAGTTGTTGATTTTTATGGCACTGGAACGGTAGACCTCCTCGATGACGTAAGGACCTTCCCATTTAGAGAGGAGTTTGCTTGCAAAAAAATCTTAAACAAGAGTTGTATAACAATACATAATCACCTACATTAAACTCACGTTTTTGTATCCTTTTGTCATGCCATCTTTTAACATTTTCTTTAAACAGTTTGGCATTCTCATAGGCCTAGGTTTTGCATTCATCAAGTGAGCTAATGTCAAAAAGCCTCTTCTCACCGGCAAGTTTGAAATCATAATTGAGCTCTTTAATGGCCCAATATGCCTTATGTTCTAGTTCGAGAGGTAAGTGACAAGCTTTACGATAAACCATCTTATACGGAGACATAGCCATAGGATTTTTGTATTGTAACATCCCAAAATTTCAATTTGGAATGTTATACACTAGATCATCATTGCATATCATATTTATTGCATTTTGGTTGATCCTAGAAATTTTTCGCAACTCAAGGACCCTCGGAGAGAGTTGGGGATTTCGTTATTTTCATATTTGAGTTGTCTCAATTTTTTTTAAAAAAATAGGATCATTTGATTTTATTTATTTTATCTTCAATAATTTCCATTGCAAAAATATGAGAGAGGGAATAAAATGACTTTCCCAAAATAAAGAAATATTGAGGATTTAATAAAAAATCGAATAAGATTTTATTTGGTTTTATTTGCTATTTTATTTGAATTTAGGAAAAATGCGTGTTTTTTAAAATTGCATTTAGGCCACAAATAAATGTTCATCCTGTGCGGCTTGATTTTAGAAGCCGGGGAACATTTATTTCGGGATTTTTGGAGTCTGTTTAGTATTTCTTTCATTTGTTTTTCTGCGCGTTATTTTTTTTTAAAACGCGAACCGACTCCGGGCCGTACCCGAGCGGGACTCCGCTCGGGGTAGCCTTTATAAGGCGCCCGCCCGAGCCGGCCAGCCCAGCAGTGCCCCAGCTCGCCTCGAGCCCCGCTCCGCGCCCTAACCCTAACCCTAGGCCGCCGCCGCCGCTGCCGCACGCCGCCCCGCGTCGCCCTGCCGCCTCGCCGCCGCCCCGCCGCCTCGCCGCAGCCCCGCGCCACCAGCGCCGCCGCATCGCTGGAGCCGTCCCGCCGCCCGCCGGACCCGCCGCCGAGGTAGCCGCCGTCGCCGGCGGTTTTCTAAAGCCCGGTTTTTTTTAAAAGCTGCTGTTTATTTTTTTAGATCCGTTTTTTTAGAACGGTTTTATTTCGGTTTAGTCTATTTAGCGAGCGTTCGCTCGATTCGTTCATTTAACGAACGTGTTCATCGTTTAGATCCAGTTAACGAATGTTCGTTCGTTAAACTGTTCGTCGTTTTTCTTTTTCTCGGATTAAATCCATGATTTTTCTGATCGCGATTTCTGATCCAATTTTCGTTCTAGTATAACTTCTCGCTCGTTTATTGGAATCAGGCGATTCAAGCGCCTGGAGTTTCGTCTCGAAACCCTTTTTCCGTTTAACCAACTCAAACAAGTTTTTCCACTGTAAAAATTGCTCTAGATCCAGAATAGTAATAGAAGCCTGTTTATTTTGCCGTTTGTCTTTCTTTGCTTCGTTCGATTTGATTTTTTTTGCCAACCGGAGTTCTTAAGTTGAACTTTCTGGTTAGATCTCTTATTTGAGTTTTACCTGTGCATTAGTTGAGTACTTATTATATGCTTGTTTGTTTTCGATAGAGTACCCGGAGTGCGCCGCTTGTTACTTCGAATCTCTAAGTTTCGCGGATCATCAGCAAGGCAAGTAACACTTTGATCATACCTTCTACTACCCAGTTTTATTGCATTAGATCAATCCCCACACATTGCATGATTAGGATCTAATTAAATTGTGCATTTGGGAAGTAGTTGAGGTAGTACCTATTACCTGTTTATTATCAAACCTTTGGGAGTTACTTCTACGTTTGCTTATTATTGCTGTGCTATGCTAGTAGATGTGGATTGGGTGAGTGATATCCATGACAGATGTGAGATTTTTAAATTAATGGTTTATCTAAGGTGGCAACTTAAATACACATCTGGGTGGATTGAGGTACCTGGGTATTCCAGGATTGCCTGTTTTTTTTATGCACCGCCACCCATGCCCAAAGGGATCATGAGATTGTTCATGCTAGAAACTTCCGTGTGCAGCCACAAGCTATTATGGGCTCTAGCATAGTTGATTAAGTCGTGTGAACTCTTACAGTGGTAGACTAGCAGATGTAGGGGATGTAGGTGGTAAGTTCTACCCATCGTAAGGTGCAAACGCTTCTGAAAGACTGTGTCTCGGTCATCCGTTTCTCAAACACCATGTAGTGCGAGAAATCCAACGGAGGAGATCGAGTCTTGTGGGGAAAAGTGCGCAAACCTCTGCAGAGTGTATAAACTAATCATGATTAGTTGTGTCCCCGGTTATGGACATCTTGAGTATCTAGTACCTGGATTATCATGTGAATCTCAACATGTTACTATAAAATTTAATTTGATGGGTTTGTTTAATGATGTTACTTAATTGGGATTGAGGATGCTGTCAACCATTCTCAATGTTCAACAACCACCATAATAGTTAAATAAAATTTATTCCTTTGCAGTAGGGAAAAATTGGCTTTACGCAGAACTTTAACCATAGAGCTTTCCACCAGCCAAATATGCATATAGTATAGTTGTTTCATTCCATTACTCTCTATGCGTTACATTTCCAGCATATTCCATGTGCTGACCCGTTTTCGGGCTGCAACGTTAATGTTGAGGACTTTTCAGATGATGATTAAGGAGTTTTAGGTCGTGCTTCTATACTCAGTGATGCCGTTGAAGTTGATGGACTCACTTATATTCCAAGCCTTCCGCTGTTATCGTTATTAGATGGCCTTAAGCCATATTTATTGTAATAAGTTCTCTATTGAGACACTCGATGTAATAAGTGTGTTATTGCTACTCTGTTATAAATCCTTCAAGTACTGTGTGGTGTCAGCATTACTGATCCAGGGATGACACCGGAGCACAAAGATTGGACCGTTTGAGGTCTGGTCGCTACAAGATGGTATCAGAGCACATGCTGACTGTAGGACACGACCACTAAGCTAAAGACCTAGATCACTACTCACTCTCTTCTCTTCTGACCTCTCATCTTTTCTACTCTTAGGATGGCGGATGCAAGGAACAAGTTCACGCAACCGGATGAAGATACACCCTTTGGACGTCACTTGAAGGAAGTCACTAGATACCTGAACATAGGAGTACCAAGCTTCACCGGAACCTACAACGCCACTTTACCTGAAGAAGAGTGCTGGATGATTCAAGTTCAAGTTCCAGGAAGGACGTTTATGCCAGTGACTGAGCCCATAGAATTTTCTTTTGATGCACCAACTTGGAGTCTAGGAAAGAGCATGGCAGCTCACATCACCATGGGACGCATTGGAGAAGCCTACCGCAATGATCTCAAGGATACTATCTACCAGATTTGTGGGCGCCGAGATGAGCACTGGGAGATGATCAGCACCAGAAAGGATAGATCAATTGCAGCTTTTATCTAGGAGTTGAACCAGCACATTCGACGTCATGAGAACCAGATGTGCACCGACATGATAGACCTGAAGAAGGCAAGGACAAGAATCAAGGAACTGGAGGAAGAACTCAAGGCTACACGTGAAGATTATGAAGAGGAAATCGATGTATTAGTGGGGAAGAATGACGATCTGATCAAGAAGATTGGAATATTTATGGGAGGCCCTACGCCAGTAGATGAAGACAAAGAACCGAAGGAAATTCACCCAGAAGACTACATCATCATCGACAACACCGACTCGGATCCAGATGATAGCGATGATGACTATGTTGATGAAGCCGGAGCAGATATCATGGAGTCTGCAACCGAAGAATATTTCTAGTAGACCACCTCATCAGTAGTAGTTGTCCACCATGTAAATATAGCCAAGCACTTTTGTGATACTTAGATCGATTGTATGCCCTTGTTTGATTGAATGAAGTGAATTGTTTGCTTTTGCCTCATGTGCATATGGGTAGTGTTTTCTCTTTAGACCCCCTCTATTCTTAAATCTCATCTTTTCTAAACCCTCAGATGCCTCCAAGACGTGACCCCGGATTTACCTTTCCACCGGAGCTCACCCAGTTGATCCAGCAGCAGAACACGTTGATGCAGTTGCTAGTCCAGAATCAGAATCAGGGGAACAACAACAACAACCCACCACCACCACCTGTTAATCACTTAGCCTGTTTTCTTAGGCTGAATCCACCGGTGTTTTCCAGTAGCACCGAGCCGATAGTAGCAGATGATTGGCTCCACAAGACAGCTAGAGAGTTGACCACAGCAGGATGCACGGATGCGGAGAAGGTGAAGTTTGCCGCACATCAGCTTGAAGGACCCGCAACATCATGGTGGGAAAATTTCACAGCCACTTTCCCTGTCAATACTGTCACATGGGACCAGTTTCAGCAGGCTTTTCGAACTGCCCATGTTTCATTAGGAGCTATGGCCATGAAGAAGCGAGAGTTTCGCAACTTGCGCCAAGGAGGACGAATAGTTGGCCAGTACGTGGAGGACTTTAGTAAGCTAGCACGTTATGCCCCAGATGACGTTGCTATGGATGCAGCTAAGCAGGAGAAGTTTCTGGAAGGACTGAATGATGAGTTGAGCATGCAGTTGATGGTAGCAACCTTCAACAACTACCAGGAGTTGGTAGATCGTGCTCTTATGATTGAAGGGAAGCAGCAGCAAATTGAAAATCGCAAGAGGAAGTATGCACAAGGAAAGTACAATTCAGGAGCTCAGCAGAAGCCACGATTTACCCCTAGACTGGGAGGACATTTTCAGCATACCCATGGAGGAGGTAGCACGCACAATCACAATGGCCCCAGGAATGGTAATGGGAATGGAGGAAGCAACGGCCAGAACCGCACCAACCCATCAACCCCAGCCAAGAAAGACCTGAGCTAAGTCACTTGCTTTAAGTGCCAGAGGACCGGACATTATGCCAATGAATGTCCTGAATCACAGAATGGAAATGGCAATGGAAGCTCTGGGAAGAAGCTGAACCCTTTCAACAGGGGACAGGTGAACCACGTTAGTGTGGAGGAGGTTGAAGAGCAGTCGGATGTAGTAATCGGTAAGTTTTTGGTTAATTCATTTACTGCACTCGTTCTTTTTGATACTGGTGCATCGCATTCATACATATCAAGGGGATTTGTGGATAAGTATAAACTGCCAACCCAAGCCCTTAGGTCACCCATGTTAGTAACCTCGCCTGGAGCAGAATATATGGCTAGTCTATGGTGTGATCGGTTACCATTAAGGATTGGTAACTATGTTTTTCCCTCAGACCTAATAGTATTGGAATCTCAAGGATTGGATGTGATATTAGGCATGGATTGGTTATCAAAGTATGAAGGGAATATTGAATGTGCTAGTAAGTCAATTTTGCTTACCACCCCAGAAGGGAGCAGGATCAAGTATGTATCCCGACATGTGCCAAAGAGGACTCAAGTAAATTGCTTAACAGGAGTTGTGCAGGAGGAAGTACCAGTAGTGAAGGATTTCCCCGAAGTATTTCCAGAAGAGTTGCCGGGCATGCCACCGGATAGAGATATTGAGTTTTTGATTGAGCTATTGCCAGGCACAGGGCCAATATCAAAGAGACCATATAGGATGCCTGCAAAGGATTTGGTGGAAATTAAGAAGCAAATTAAGGAATTACTGGATAAAGGTTATATTCGCCCAAGTTCTTCACCTTGGGGATCGCCAGTACTTCTAGTGGAGAAGAAGGATGGATCGTTAAGGATGGTTGTCGATTATCGAGGATTGAATGAAGTAACCATCAAGAACAAGTACCCACTACCGATGATCAATGATCTGTTTGATCGATTGCAAGGAGCTAAGGTATTTTCCAAGATCGATCTGCGATCAGGATACCACCAGTTGAAGATTCGGGAATAGTATATACCCAAGACGGCTTTTACCACCAGGTATGGGCTGTACGAGTATACTGTTATGTCATTTGGTCTGGCTAACGCACCTGCATATTTTATGAACATGATGAACAAGGTGTTTATGGAGTTCTTGGATAAGTTCGTCGTAGTGTTCATTGATGATATCCTGGTTTACTCAAAGAATGAAGAGGAGCATAAGGAACATTTGCATTTGGTTCTTGGAAAGCTCAGGGAACATCAACTATATGCCAAGTTTAGCAAATGTGAGTTTTGGTGGAAGGAAGTTGGATTTCTCGGACACGTTATATCCGGAGAAGGTATAGCAGTAGATCCCACTAAAGTTGATACCGTGACCAAGTGGGAAGCACCAACCACCGTGGGAGAGATCCGGAGTTTCCTTGGACTCACAGGATACTACCGGAGGTTTATTGAGAATTTCTCAAAGATTGGGAAGCCTATGACGGAGTTGTTGAAGAAGGATACCAAGTTCATATGGACAGAGGAATGTGAGGCTAGTTTTTAGGAGTTGAAGAAACGTTTGGTTACTTCACCAGTGTTGATTTTGCCAGACCAGACCAAGGATTATGAGGTGTATTACGACGCTTCATGTCGAGGACTTGGAGCAGTGCTTATGCAGGAAGGGAGAGTTGTTTCATATGCCTCACGGCAGCTTAAGCCTCATGAGTTGAATTATGCTACGCATGATTTGGAGTTAGCAGCTGTAGTGCATGCAATGAAGACTTGGAGACATTTTCTGATTGGAAACCATTGCGAGGTGTATATGGATCATAAGAGTTTGAAGTATATTTTCACACGGAAGGAGTTGAATCTCAGACAAAGGAAATGGTTGGAGCTCATCAAGGATTATGATATAAAATTGCATTATCACCCCGGAAAGGCTAACGTAGTAGCTGACGCATTAAGCCGTAAGAGCCATGTCAACACCCTAATGACGGGACAATTACCAAGGTAGTTAGCCGAAAATCTTCGAGAGTTATGTTTAGAAATAGTCCCGAGAGGCTATGTAGTAGCATTGGAGATTCAGTCTACATTGATGGATAAAACCAGAGAAGCCCAAAGGACTGACAAGGAGATTGCTTCTATTAAGGAGAAAATTAGCAAAGGAAAAGCTAAGGGGTTTCGTGAGGATGAGCACGATACCTTATGGTTTGAAGACCGTGTTTATGTGCCAAATGATCCGGAGCTTAGGAAGCTAATTCTGCAAGAGGCCCATGATTCGCCATATTCGATTCACCCAGGAAATACCAAGATGTATTTGGATTTGAAGGATATTTTCTGGTGGACCGGAATGAAGAAGGATATTGCTGAGTACGTAGCAGTTTGTGATGTATGTCAGAGAGTGAAGGCAGAGCATCAGAAGCCAGCAGGATTGCTACAACCATTGCCGATACCCGAATGGAAGTGGGATAAGCTAGGCATGGATTTTATTACAGGATTGCCCAGAACACGTTCAGGCTATGACTCGATATGGTTTGTAGTCGATTATTTGACAAAGGTAGCTCATTTCATTCCAGTGAAGACTACCTATACCAGTGCAAAGTTGGCAAAGATATACATGACCAGGATCGTATGTCTGCATCGAGTTCCAAGGAGCATTGTATCAGATAGAGGAACCCAGTTTACTTCAAAGTTCTGGAATCAGTTACATGAGACTTTGGGAACCAGAATAGAGTTTAGCACAGCTTTCCACCCGCAGACAGATGGACAGACTGAGAGAGTCAACCAGATCTTGGAGGATATGCTAAGAGCTTGTGCGCTAGATTACGGATCTAGTTAGGATGCGAATTTGCCATATGCCGAGTTCTCTTACAACAACAGCTACCAAACCAGTTTGAAGATGGCCCCTTTCGAAGCCTTGTACGGAAGGAGGTGTAGGACCCCATTGTCCTAGGATGAAGTTGGAGATCGCCAGTTGTTTGGACCGGATCTGATAAAGGAATCTGAACAGAAAGTGAAATTAATTTGCGACAGGCTAAAGGTAGCTCAATCTAGGCAGAAGAGTTATGCAGATTCTAAATGCAAGGAGATAGTTTACGAAGTCGGAGACCGAGTTTATCTTCGAGTATCACCACTTCAAGGAGTTAAGCGCTTTGGAGTGAAGGGAAAGTTAGCGCCACATTTTGTAGCCCCATACAAAGTATTGGAACGTATGGGAGAAGTAGCCTACAAGTTGGAATTGCCTGAAGGATTGTCAGGAGTTCACGACGTATTTCATGTATCCCAGTTGAAGAAGTGCCACGCGGAGATGGCTGACATGCCGCTGAGAGATACGGTACCACTGGAAGCAATTCAGTTGGACAGTGATTTGACCTATGAGGAGAAACCAGTTAAGATTCTAGAGTATGCCAGTCGAGTCACCTGTAGCAAGGTTATCAAGTTTTGCAAGGTTAAGTGGAGCCACCACACGGAGGATGAAGCCACCTGGGAACGAGAGGAAGAATTGCTGAAGGACCACCCTCACCTATTTTCTAGCCAACCCGAATCTTGAGGGCGAGATTCATCTTAAGGGGGGTAGGTTTGTAACATCCCAAATTTTCAATTTGGAATGTTATACACTAGATCATCATTGCATATCATATTTATTGCATTTTGGTTGATCCTAGAAAATTTTCGCAACTCAAGGACCCTCGGAGAGAGTTGGGGATTTCGTTATTTTCATATTTGAGTTATCTCAAATTTTGAAAAAAATAGGATCATTTGATTTGATTTATTTTATCTTCAATAATTTCCAATGCAAAAATATGAGAGAGGGAATAAAATGACTTTCCCAAAATAAAGAAATATTGAGGATTTAATAAAAAAATCCAATAAGATTTTATTTGGTTTTATTTGCTATTTTATTTGAATTAAGGAAAAATGCGTGTTTTTTAAAATTGCATTTAGGCCCCAAATAAATGTTCGTCCTGTGCAGCTTGATTTTAGAAGCCGGGCAAAATTTATTTCGGGATTTTTGGAGTCCGTTTAGTATTTCTTTTATTTGTTTTTCTGCGCGTTATTTTTTTTAAAAAGAAACGCAAACCGATTCCGGGCCGTACCCGAGCGGGACTCCGCCCGGGGCAGCCTTTATAAGGCGCCCGCCCGAGCCGGCCAGCCCACCAGTGCCCCAGCTGGCCTCGAGCCCCGCGTCGCGCCCTAACACTAACCCTAGGCCGCCGCGCGCCGCCCCGCCGCCTCGCCGCCGCCCCGCGCCGCCAGCGCCGCCGCCTCGCCGCCCCGCGCTGCCTCGCCGGAGCCGCCCCGCCGCCCGCCGGACCCGCCGCCGATGTAGCCGCCGTCGCCGGCGGTTTTCTTTAGAAAACCGCCTGGTTTTTTTTTAAAAGCCGCGGTTTATTTTTTTAGATCCGTTTTTTAGAACGGTTTTATTTCGCTTAAGTCTATTTAGCGAGCGTTCGCTCGATTCGTTCATTTTAACGAACGTGTTCGTCGTTTAGATCCAGCTAACGAACGTTCGTCCGTTAAACTGTTTGTCGTTTTTCTTTTTCTCGGATTAAATCCATGATTTTTCTGATCGCGATTTCTGATCCGATTTTCGTTCTAGTATAACTTCTCGCTCGTTTATCGGAATCAGGTGATTCAAGCGCCTGGAGTTTCGTCTCGAAACCCTTTTTCCGTTTAACCAACTCAAACAAGTTTTTGCGGTTTTGTTTTGCCGTTTGTCTTTCGTTGCTTCATTCGATTTGATTTTTTTGCCAACCGGAGTTCTTAAGTTGAACTTTCTGGTTAGATCTCTTATTTGAGTTTTACCTGTGCATTAGTTGAGTACTTATTATATGCTTGTTTGTTTGCGATAGAGTACCCGGAGTGCGCCGCTTGTTACTTTGAATCTCTAAGTTTCGCGGATCATCAGCAAGGCAAGTAACACTTTGATCATACCTTCTACTACCCAGTTTTATTGCATTAGATCAATCCCCACACATTGCATGATTAGGATCTAATTAAATTGTGTATTTGGGAAGTAGTTGAGGTAGTACCTATTACCTGTTTATTATCAAACCTTTGGGAGTTACTTCTACGTTTGCTTATTATTGCTGTGCTATGCTAGTAGACGTGGATTGGGTGAGTGATATCCATGACAGATGTGAGATTTTTAAATTAATGGTTTATCTAAGGTGGCAACTTAAATACACATCTGGGTGGATTGAGGTACCTGGGTATTCCAGGATTGCCTGTTTTTTTTATGCACCGCCACCCAGGCCCAAAGGGATCATGAGATTGTTCATGCTAGAAACTTCCGTGTGCAACCACAAGCTATTATGGGCTCTAGCATAGCTGATTAAGTCGTGTGAACTCTTACAGTGGTAGACTAGCAGATGTAGGGGATGTAGGTGGTACGGTCTACCCATCGTAAGGTGCAAACGCTTCTGAAAGACTGTGTCTCGGTCATCCGTTTCTCAAACACCATGTAGTGCGAGAAATCCAACGGAGGAGATCGAGTCTTGTGGGGAAAAGTGCGCAAACCTCTACAGAGTGTATAAACTAATCATGATTAGCCGTGTCCCCGGTTATGGACATCTTGAGTATCTAGTACCTGGATTATCATGTGAATCTCAACATGTTACTATAAAATTTAATTTGATGGGTTTGTTTAATGATGTTACTTAATTGGGATTGAGGATGCTGTCAACCATTCTCAATGTTCAACAACCACCATAATAGTTAAATAAATTTATTCCTTTGCAGTAGGGAAAAATTGGCTTTACGCAAAACTTTAACCATAGAGCTTTCCACCAGCCAAATATGCATATAGTATAGCTGTTTCATTCCATTACTCTCTATGTGTTACATTGCCAGCATATTCCATGTGCTGACCCGTTTTCGGGCTGCAACGTTAATGTTGCAGACTTTTCAGACGATGATTTAAGGAGTTTTAGGTCGTGGTTCTATACTCATTGATGCCATTGGAGTTGATGGACTCACTTATCTTCCAAGCCTTCCGCTGTTATCGTTATTAGATGGCCTTAAACCATATTTATTGTAATAAGTTCTCTATTGAGACACTCAATGTAATAAGTGTGTGATTGCTACTCTGTTATAAATCCTTCAAGTACTGTGTGGTGTCAGCATTACTGATCCAGGGATGACACCGGAGCACAGAGATTGGACCGTTTGAGATCTTGTCGCTACATGTATGCGGTTCTATAGGCCCATAATGCATCATCAAGTTTCTTGGACCAATTCTTCCTAGATCTATTAACAGTCTTTTGCAAGATTAATTTAAGCTCTCTATTACTCAATTCTACTTGACCACTAGACTGTGGATGATAAGGAGATGCAATTCTATGGTTAACATCATACTTAGCAAGCATTTTACGAAAGGCGCCATGAATAAAATGTGAAGCACCATCAGTCATTAAATATCTAGGGACTCCAAAACTCGGAAAAATAACTTCTTTAAGCATCTTAATGGAGGTGTTATGATCAGCACTACTAGTTGGAATAGCCTCTACCCACTTAGTAACGTAATCAAAAGCAACTAAAATATGTGTGTAGCCATTAGAGGAAGGAAACGGTCCCATATAATCATAGCCCCAGACATCTAATGATTCAATAACAAGTGAATAATTCATAGGCATTTCTGGACGTCTACTAATATTACCAATTCTCTGACATTCATCACAAGACAAGACAAACTGACGGGCATCCTTGAAGAGAGTAGGCTAATAAAAACTAGATTGCAATACCTTATGTGTAGTTCTATCTCCAGCATGGTGTCCTCCATAAGCCTCAGAGTGACACTTGCGTAGGATCTGTTCCTGTTCATGCTCAGGTACACACCGTCTAATAACACCATCTACTCCTTCTTTATGAATATGTGGGTCATCCCAGAAGTAATGTCTTAAATCATAGAAGAACTTTTTATTTTGCTGGTATGTGAAACTAGGTGGCATAAACTTAGCAACAATATAATTAGCATAATCAGCATACCATGGAGCAGTACAAGAAGCATTTATGACAGCCAATTGTTCATCAGGAAAGCTATCATCAATAGGTAGTGGGTCATCAAGAACATTCTCTAACCTAGACAAGTTGTCTGCAACGGGGTTCTGAGCTCCGTTTCTATCAATAATATGCAAATCAAATTCTTGTAGCAAGAGAACCCATCTAATAAGTCTAGGTTTAGCATCTTTCTTTTCCATAAGATATTCAATAGCAGCATGATCAGTGTGAACAGTTACTTTAGAATCAACAATATAAGGTCTGAACATATCACAAGCAAACACAACTGCTAAGAATTCCTTTTCAGTAGTAGCATAATTTCTTTGAGCACTGTCTAGAGTTTTACTAGCATATTGAATAACATTTAATTTCTTATCAACTCTTTGTCCTAGAACAGCCCGTACAGCATAATCACTAGCATCACACATGATTTCAAATGGTAAATTCCAATCAAGAGGCTGAACAATAGCTGTAGAAATCAAGGCTTTCTTAAGTATTTCAAATGCTTCTACACAGTCATCATCAAAAACAAAAGGAACATATTTTTGTAAGAGATTAGTCAGAGGCCTAGAAATTTTAGAGAAGTCCTTAATGAACCTCCTATAAAAAACCGGCGTGACCAAGGAAACTTCTTATACCTTTGATGTCTTTAGGGCACGGCATCTTTTCAATAGCATCAACTTTAGCTTTATCAACTTCAATATCTCTTTCAGAAATTTTATGCCCCAAGACAATACCTTCATTAACCATAAATTGGCACTTCTCCCAATTCAAGAAAAGATTAGTTTCTTCACATCTCTGCAAAACTTGATCAAGGTTGCTTAAGCAATCATCAAAAGAAGTTATGTAAATGGAGAAGTCATCCATGAAAACCTCAACAATCTTTTCACGGAAGTCAGAGAATATAGCAGTCATACATCTTTGAAAAGTAGCAGGTGCATTGCATAAACCAAAAGGCATACGTCTATAAGCAAAGGTACCGAAAGGGCAGGTAAAAGTTGTCTTTTCTTGATCCTCTTTTGACACAGGTATTTGAGAGAAACCAGAATAACCATCTAGAAAGCAAAATTGTGTATGTTTGGATAATTTTTCTAGCATTTGATCAATAAAAGGTAAGGGGTAATGATCCTTTTTAGTAGCTTTATTTAATTTGCGGAAATCAATTACCATTCTATAACCTGTAACAATTCTTTGTGGGATCAATTCATCTTTATCATTAGGAACAACAGTAATACCTCCCTTCTTAGGGACACAATGTACAGGACTTACCCACTGGCTACTAGCACCGGGATAAATTATAGCTGCCTCCAGAAGCTTTAGTGTTTCTTTTCTTACCACTTCTTTCTTCTTAGGATTTAACCGTCGTTGGTGATCAACAACCGGTTTCGCGTCTTCTTCTCCAATTTTATTTTGTGCTAGCATAGAGTGGGACTAATGCCCTTAAGATCGTCAAGAGTACATCCAATAGCAGCACAGTGATTCTTCAGATTTTTCAATAATTTCTTTTCTTCATGCTCTGAATGGTTAGCACTAATAATAACATGATATATCTGTTTCTCATCAAGATAAGCATATTTAAGAGTATCGGGTAAAGGTTTAAGCTCAAACACGGAATCACCCTTGGGTGGAGGAGGATCCCCAAGGATTTCAACAGGCAAGTTGTGTTTCAAAATAGGTCCCTATTTAAAGAGTACTTCATCTATTTCCCTTCTTTCATTCATAAACATATCATTTCATGGTCAAGCAAATATTGTTCTAAAGGATCATTAGGAGGGACGGCAATAGAAGCAAGACCAATAATTTCATCTTTACTAGGCAATTCTTTATCATGGGGTTTTCTATGAAATTTACCAAAATTAAATTCATGAGACATATCCCCTAAACCAACAGAAACAATATCCTTATTGCAGTCTATCTTAGCATTAACAGTATTCAAGAAGGGTCTACCAAATACAATGGGACAAAAGTTATCTTGTGGGGAACCAAGAACAAGAAAATCAGCAGGATATTTAACTTTTCCACACAAGACTTCAACATCTCTAACAATCCCAACTGGTGAAATAGTATCTCTATTGGCAAGCTTAATTGTAACATCAATTTCCTCTATCTCAGCAGGTGCAATGTCATGCATAATTTGTTTATATAATTAATTAGGTATTGCACTTGCACTAGCACCCATATCACATAAGCCATGATAACAATGATCTCCTATCTTAACAGAAATAACAGACATGCCTACAACTGGTCTATGTTTATTTTTAGTATCAGGTCTAGAAATTCTAGAAGCTTGATAAACCACAAGTACAGGGGATCACAACAGTTTTTGATAAGTAAGAGTGTCAAACCCAACGAGGAGCTAAAGGTAGAACAAATATTCCCTCAAGTTCTATCGACCACCGATACAACTCTACACACGCTTGACGTTCGCTTTACCTAGAACAAGTATGAAACTAGAAGTACTTTGTAGGTGTTGTTGGATAGGTTTGCAAGACAATAAAGAGTACGTAAATAAAAAGTAGGGGCTATTTAGATAAAGAAACAATAAAGTAAATATAGCGAGTGTGGAAAAGTGGTGGTAGGAGTTGCGAAATTGCCCCTAAGCAATTGACTACTTTACTAGACCGATAGCAAGTATTATGTGGGAGAGGCCACTGCTAGCATGTCATCCCTGACTTGGAATTCTATGCACTTATGATTGGAACTATTAGCAAGCATCTGCAACTACTAATGTTCATTAAGGTAAAACCCAACCATAGCATTAAGGTATATTGGTCCCCCTTCAATCCCGTATGCATCAATTTCTATGCTAGGTCGAAGCTTCTGTCACTCTTGCCCTCCAATACATAGTCCTATCAACATACAACTAACCCTAGGGTGTGATCCACGCACGCAATCATATGATGGGCACCAAAGGACAGCAACATAGCCACAAGTAAATTAAATCAATCATAGAAATTCATCAACCACCGATAGGACAACAAAAAATCTACTCAGGCATCATACGATGGCAACACATCATTGGATAATAATATGAAGCATAAAGCACCATGTTCAAGTAGAGGGTACAGCGGGTTGCGGGAGAGTGGACCGCTGTAGATAGAGGGGGGGAAGGTGATGGAGATGTTGGTGAAGATGGCAGAGGTGTTGGTGTAGATCGCGGTGATGATGATGGCCCCCGGTGGCACTCCGGTGCCACTGGAAGCGAGGGGGGAGAGCCCCCTCCTTCTTCTTCTTCCTTGACCTCCTCCCTAGATGGGAGAAGGGTTTCCCCTCTGGTCCATGGCCTCCATGGCACGGGAGTGGCGAGAGCCCCTCCGAGATTGGATTTGTCTCTCTGTCTCTCTCTGTTTCTGCGTTCCCAGATTCTTCCCTTTCACCGTTTATTATATTCCCGGAGATCCGTAACTCCGATTGGGCTGAAATTTTAAGACGACCTCTATCTAGATATTAGCTTTCTTGCAGGGAAAGAAGGGCATCAACCGCTTTACGGGTGGCCCACGAGGGTCAGGGGCGCGCCCAGGGGGGCAGGCGCGCCCCCTGCCTCGTGGACACCTCGGGCACCGTCTCGCATGGATTTTTCTTCCCAAAAATCATATATATTCCAAAAAAATTCTCCATCAGTTTTTATCCCGTTTGGACTCTGTTTGATATGGATATTCTGCGAAACAAAAAACATGCAACAAACAGGAACTGGCACTGGGCACTGGATCAATGTGTTAGTCCCAAAAATAGTATAAAAAGTTGCCATAAGTATATGAAAGTTGTAGAATATTGGCATGGAACAATCAAAAATTATAGATACGACGGAGACGTATCAGCATCCCCAAGCTTAATTCCTGCTCGTCCTCGAGTAGGTAAATGATAAAAAAATAATTTTTGATGTGGGATGCTACCTAGCATAATCTTGATCATGTAATCTAATCATGGCATGAATATTATGACACGAGTGATTCAAAGCAATAGTATATCATTTGACATAAAAACAATAATACTTCAAGCCTACTAATAAAGCAATCATGTCTTTTCAAAATAACATGGCCAAAGAAAGTTATCCCAACAAAATCATATAGTCTGGCTATGCTCCATCTTCACCACACAAAATATTCACATCATGCACAACCCTGATGACAAGCCAAGCAATTGTTTCATACTTTTGACGTTCTCAAACCTTTTCAACTTTCACGTAATACATGAGCATGAGCCATGGACATAGCACTATAGGTGGAATAGAATATGATGGCGGAGAAGACAAAAAGGAGAAGATAGTCTCACATCAACTAGGTGTATCAACGGGCTATGGAGATGCCCATCAATAGATATCAATGTGAATGAGTAGGTATTGCCATGCAACGGATGCACTAGAGCTATAAGTGTATGAAAGCTCCAAATGAAACTAAGTGGGTGTGCATCCAACTTGCTTGCTCATGAATACCTCGGGCATTTGAGGAAGCCCATCATCGGAATATATAAGCCAAGTTCTACAATGAAAATTCCCACTAGTATATGAAAGTGAAAACTCAAGAGACTCTCTATATGAAGAACATGGTGCTACTTTAAAGCACAAGTGTGGTAGAAGGATAGTAACATTGCCCCTTCTCTCTTTTTCTCTCATTTTTTTGTTTTTATTTTTTTATTTTTTTGGTGGGCTTCTTTGGCCTCATTTTTTATTTGGGCTTCTTTGGCCTATTTTATTTTTTTTGTAAAGTTCGGAGTATCATCCCGACTTATGGGGGAATCATAGTCTCCATCATCCTTTCCTCACTGGGGCAATGCTCTAATAATGATGATCATCACACTTTTATTTACTTACAACTCGATACTAGAACAAATATATGACTCTATATGAATGCCTCCGGCGGTGTACCGGGATGTGCAATGATCTAGCGTAGCAATGACATCAAAAAACGGACAAGCCATGAACAACTCGATACTAGAACAAATATATGACTCTATATGAATGCCTCCGGCGGTGTACCGGGATGTGCAATGATCTAGCGTAGCAATGACATCAAAAAACGGACAAGCCATGAAAACATCATGCTAGCTATCTTACGATCATGCAAAGCAATATGACAATGATGCTCAAGTCATGTATATGATGATGATGGAAGTTGCATGGCAATATATCTCGAAATGGCTATGGAAATGCCATGATAGGTAGGTATGGTGGCTGTTTTGAGGAAGGTATATGGTGGGTTTATGGTACCGGCGAAAGTTGCGCGGTACTAGAGAGGCTAGCAATGGTGGAAGGGTGAGAGTGCGTATAATCCATGGACTCAACATTAGTCATAAAGAACTCACATACTTATTGCAAAAATCTATTAGTCATCAAAACAAAGTACTACGCGCATGCTCCTAGGGGGATAGATTGGTAGGAAAAGACCATCGCTCGTTCCCGACCGCCACTCATAAGGAAGACAATCAATAAATAAATCATGCTCCGACTTCATTACGTAACGGTTCACCATACGTGCATGCTACGGGAATCACAAACCTCAACACAAGTATTTCTACAATCCACAACTACCCACTAGCATGACTCTAATATCACCATCTTTATATTGCAAAACTATTGCAAGGAATCAAACATATCATATTCAGTGATCTACAAGTTTTATGTAGGATTTTATGACTAACCATGTGAATGACCAGTTCCTGTAATCTCTCTAAATAGATATAAGTGAAGCAAGAGATTTTAATTCTTTCTAAAAAAAGGTATGCCCATGCTCTAACAAATATAAGTGAAGCAAAAGAGCATTCTACAAATGGCGGTTGTCTATGTAAAGAGAAACAGGCAATCCAAACTTCAAATGATATAAGTGAAGCACATGAAGCATTCTATAAAGCCATACTCAAAAGATATAAGTGAAGTGCAAAGAGCATTCTATAAATCAACCAAGGACTATCTCATACCAGCATGGTGCATAAAAGAAAGATGAAAACTAAATGCAAAAGATGCTCCAAGATTGCACATATCGCATGAACGAAACGAATCCGAAAACATACTGATACTTGTTGAACAAAGAGGGGATGCCTTCCGGGGCATCCCCAAGCTTAGCCGCTTGAGTCTCCTTGAATATTTACTTGGGGTGCCTCAGGCATCCCCAAGCTTGAGCTCTTCCTCTCTTCCTTCTTCTCACATCAAGACCTTCTCGATCATCGAACACTTCATCCACACAAAACTTCAACAAAAAACTCGGTAAGATCCGTTAGTATAATAAAGCAAATCACTACTCTAAGTACCATTGAAAACCAATTCATATTTTGTTTTTGCATTGTTTCTACTGTAGTATAACTTTTCCATGGCTTAATCCACCGATATAAATCGATAGTTTCATCAAAACGAGCAAACTATGCATCAAAAACAGAATCTGTCTAAAACAGAACAGTCTGTAAGAATCTGAACATTCACCATACTTATGATACTTGAAAAATTCTGCCAAAGTAAGGAAAAATAAAAAATTTGTATAGGAAGACAGTGCAAAAATAATCAGAACTATTTGACGTTCCAGCAAAAAATGCCAAATCGCGCACTACAGCCAAAGTTTCTGTCCTGCACCGTACAAACCATCAAGCAAATGTAAACATCCTAAAGGCAAACCTTGGCACATTATTTTTATAATACAATGGAATTGTACAAGGGGATAATTATTTTTATTGAAAAGTTTCTGTAATCAAGATTCACAAAGTTTCCGTGAGCATGAACAAAGTTCAAGGCTAGCTCCCACTTCAACAATGCTTGTCTTTCTCACTTTCGCTTTCCTTTTTGAAAAAGTTTTGGGTTCCCCTCTTTATTTTTGTTGTTTTTAAACTATATGAAAGCACTCAACAGAAATAAATGACTCTCTAAAACTTCCGGCTTGTCTCCCTGGCAGCGCTTTTGAGGGAGTCCTGGATTAGGGGGTCTCCGAACAGCCGGACTATATCCTTTGCCGGACTGTTGGACTATGAAGATACAAGATTGAAGACTTCATCCCGTGTCCGGATGGGACTCTACTTGGCATGGAAGGAAAGCTAGGAAATACGGATATGGATATCCCTCCTTTGTAACCGACCTTGTGTAACCCTAGCCCCCTCCGGTGTCTATATAAACCGGAGGGTTTTAGTTTGTAGGACAACATACAATCATACCATAGGCTAGCTTCTAGGGTTTAGCCTCTCTGATCTCGTGGTAGCTAGATCTATTCTTGTAATACTCATATCATCAAGAACAATCAAGCAGGACGTAGGGTTTTACCTCTGTCAAGAGGGCCCGAACCTAGGTAAAACATCGTGTCCCCTAGCTCCTGTTACCATCCGCCTTTTACGCACAGTTCGGGACCCCCTACCCGAGATCCGCCGGTTTTGACACCGACATTGGTGCTTTCATTGAGAGTTCCACTGTGTTGTCATCATAAGGAAGATGTCTCACCTCGTTGTCAAGGACAACATCACCTCTGGGGGAGCCCTAGCTGTAGGCCGAACTCTCTGACTTGGCGGCTTCGTCATGACCGCCTGCTATGCGGCTGCGCCGACGATGACCTCTCGGGTCATCGAAAATAGCCTCCTCATCGGCTCAAAATTTGCCGAGCAGATGGATCCAATGGAGCTCTCCTCTTGAATGAGCTCTTGGATCGCATCGCTGCTCTGGGAGTCACTACGGACTACGATCGGATCGGGCTTAAACCTGACCAAAGGGAGATTAACTCTCCGTCGGTCACCCATCAAATAGCGGTGGTGGAGGAGCAATGCGGCGATTCTCCGTCTATCCTGAGGACGAACTATGTCCGGATTCCCGAGCTCTCCGAACAGGATACGCGCTCGCGGGGGCACATCGCCCTAACCCTGAATCCATAATCAGGCCGCATGCCGAATTCGCAGGCCAATATCCTGGAGCCCGAACTTCCAAGATCGGAAACTCCCCTGCCCCGGGATCACAGATTGGGTCTGGACTTAAATCCACCCACCCACCCAGATACAAACTATCTTTCCCACACTAAGCAAGCTCCCCAAGAGACAGTACATCACTATTGGGCCAGATTCCTCCTTGTAATGAACAAGGTCAAGGACTGTCGCGAGGAAGATGCAATTTTGCTCTTTTGCAGCAATTGCACGGACAAGGGAGACCTTAACGCCATAAGTCGCCGTGACGTAACACACTTCTTTGACTTGGCGGACATAGTATGGAAATACTGTGCGATGGAAAGTGCCTGGAAAACCCAAACGCAATTTTGGGACAATCCGGCTCTGAGAAAACCCCTAGTCCAAACTAAAAGGGCGCACTCTTATAAGTCGCCCGACTCAATTAAAAACAAGCAAAAGCCCACTACAGGGCGTGGAACCGTATTGGAGGGATGGCTCAGCGGGCCCTGCAAAATCCATAGTACAGTGGATACCATATCAACACACAGCCTTACAGCATGTTGGGTACTCCGGCAGGTGGCCAAAAGCGGCTAGGATCTTCTCACCCAAAATACCTCAGAGCACCTCCCCACGGAAAACAACATAGTATTAACGGTCTTCGAGACCTTCCCCTCAAAAAATAAGCGTAAGCGAGCACTCCGCGGCCTTGCCGAAGTCTGTCACGTGGCAGCAATAAATACATGGAGCGACACGGCCATCACCTTCAACGCCAGTGACGAACCTAAATTCTGAACAGCCCGAGCACCAGCCGCTTTGGTCCTCAGCCCAATTGTAGACGGCTTTTGGCTCACTAAGGTGCGCATGGATGGCGGCAGCGGATTAAACCTCATCTATGAGGAAACTCTCCAAAAATGGACATAGACCGCAACCGTATTAAACAAAGCAGTATGACCTTCCGAGGAATCATCCCTAGTCGGGAGGCACGTTGCGCTGGGAAAATCACACTTGATGTGGTATTCGGCACTCCAGAAAATTACAGGTCCAAAGAAATTACATTCCAAGTGGCCCCGTTCAGTAGCGGATACCACGCCCTTCTAGGGCGGGAGGCATTCACGATTTTTCAAGCCATACCCCATTACGGGTACATGAAGCTCAAAATGCCCGGACCCAAGGGAATTATCACTCTAGCTAGTGATCCGGACATAGCACTCCGCGCCGAGAACAAAATAGACACACTAGCCCTCGAGGCATTATCCGAAGCCCTTGTGGCGGAGGAGTTAATAGCGCTGCGCTCTGCGGTGGACAGGGACGACGTGATACTAGACAAAAGATCCAAGTCCACCTCCTTTAAAACAGCGGACGAAATAGTTAAATTCCAAGTCCATCCAACGGACCCTACAAAAACAGCATCCATTGGGGCACAGTTACACCCCGCTATAGATGCCGCACTACGGGAGTTTCTGCGCGAGAATTGGGACATATTCGCCTAGCATCCTTCAGACATGCCAGGAATCCCACGCAGATTGGCTGAGCATAGCCTTAATATTCTAAAAGGATTCAAGCCGGTCAAGCAGACTCTTCGGTGTTTCTCTGAACCTAAGCGACAAGCCATGGGAGAGGAGCTGGCCAAGCTACTGGAAGCCAGATTCATTAAAGAAATAAAACATCCGGATTGGCTAGCAAACCTGGTGATAGTACCAAAAAGGACAAATCCTGGCGCCTATGTGTCGACTTCAAAGACCTTAACAAGGCTTGCCCAAAGCATCCCTTCCTACTCCCTCGCATCGATCAAATCATCGACGCTACCGCAGGACACGAATCACTGTGCTTCCTCGACGCGTACTCTGGTTACCACCGGATTAAGATGGCGGAGTCTGATCAAACCGCAAAAGCATTTATAACATCATACAGCCCCTTCTGCTTTAACACAATGCCCTTTGGGCTCAAAAACCCCGGCGCAACATATCAGCGCATGATCCAGACATGTCTGGAAAAGCAGATCAGCAAGACTATGGAGGCATACATAGACGACGTGGTCATTAAAACCAGACACATCCACTCTTTAATAGATGACTTGAGGCTCACGTTCACCAATCTCCGAACATACGACATTAAGCTCAATCTGAAAAAATGCATCTTCGGCGTTCCTGCCGGAAAGCTCCTAGGCTTCATCGTCTCCAGTAGAGGAATTGAAGCAAATCCGGCTAAAATCCGAGCTCTGTCATAGTTGGCTACCCCAACTGACCTCAAGCAAATCCAGAAATTGACTGGATGCGTGGCGGCTTTAAGCCGCTTTATCTCCCGATTAGGAGAAAAGGCACTCCCCTTTATCGCCTTCTTAGGCGCACCGAACACTTCGAGTGGACGGACGCAGCCACGGCCGAACTGGAAGAAATAAAAGCCATCCTAGCCACCAACCCAATCCTGGCCGCGCCAACTGTTGGCGAACCAATGCTATTATATATAGCGGCAACTCACCAAGTTGTAAGCACAGTGCTCGTCGTCGAACGAGAGACGGACGTACATAAATTCCCGCTTCAAAAGCCAGTATATTATGTATCCACCGTCCTCACTCCATGCAAATCACGGTACCCACATTACCAAAAGATGGCATATGCGGTGTTTATCGCATCCCGGAAATTATGACACTACTTTCAAGAGTGTTCGATCACGGTGGCATCCGAAGTACCACTCAATGACATAATAAACAACCATGATGCAACAAGCCAGATTGCCAAATGGGCTATTGAGCTCCTCCCGTTCGACATAACATATAAGCCACGACGAGCCATTAAGTCGCAAGTACTGGCCGACTTCGTAGTCGAATGGACAGAAGCCGAACTCCCTAAAGAATACAACGCATACTCCAATTGGATCATGCACTTCGACGGCTCTAATATGCTGGCTGGTCTAGGGGCTGGCATCCTCCTGACCTCCCCCACTGGAGACACGGTGCAATACGTGCTCCAAATACTATATATGGACTCCAATAACGCAGCCGAATACGAGGCCCTACTACACGGCCTCCGGATGGTCGTCTCCATGGGAATCCAATGCCTAGAGGTGCGTGCGGACTTGAACCTCGCAATATCCCAAATAAATGGAGACTTCGATGCCAAGGATCCTAAAATGGCGGCATATCGCAACGCCGTCCTCAAAACGTCAGCTCGGTTCAACGGGCTGGAATTCCACCACGTGGCTCGGGAAAACAACCAGGCAGCGGACATCCTAGCTCGTATCGGCGCTAAACGCGACCCTGTCCCACCAAACATCTTCCTGGAAAGACTGTTTAAACCATCCGTGGTATGGGAAGGGGACATCGGCAAAATTAGTCCGGACCCGGCCACAACCCCAGATACCGAATACTCTGACACAATCGGAGGCTCTGCCACCGAAATAACACCTTCAGCCCACGTGATAATGGCTGTCATCACCCCATGGACAGAACCATTCCTGGCCTACCTAACTAGACAGGAATTACCCGAGGACCAAAATGAGGCTCGCTGCATAGTGCAGTGATCTAAAGCCTACAAGGTCCATGAGGGAGAGATTTATAAGAAAAGCACAACCGGAGTCCTTCAAAGGTGCATCTCCGAAGAGGAAGGGCGGAAGCTGTTGGCGGAAATCCATGCCGGACTCGGCGGCCACCATGCAGCAGCCCGGGCCCTTGTAAGTAAGGCCGTCTGTACAGGTTTTTATTAGCCGACGGCCCGGGCAGATGCACAACATCTGGTTCAACATTGTGTTGGTTGCTAGCTTTTTGCAAACCAAAGCCACATGCCACCTACCGCCCTCCAAACCATCCCCATTACTTGGCCCTTCACAGTCTGGGGGCTCAATATGGTCGGACCACTCAAAGGGGGAACCCATAAGAGAAAATACTTACTGGTCATGGTGAACAAATTCACCAAATGGATAGAGGCCAAACCTGTAAAAACGGCTGAATCCGGACCGGTGATAGACTTCATATACGGGGTTGTACACCATTATGGCGTTCCCCACAGCATCATCACTGACAACGGCACAAACTTTACAGCCGACGAGGTGAAACTTTGGTGCAGCAACATGGGCATCAAGCTCGATTATGCTTCTCTCTATCATCCGCAAACTAATGGTCAAGTCGAACGCGCGAATGGTCTTGTCATGAGTGGTATTAAACACAGATTAGTCCGGTCCTTAAAGGAATCAGACATCCATTGGGTAGAGGAGCTCGACTCCGTACGATGGGGGTTGCGGACCACGCCGAATCGCACTACTGGATACACACTGTTTTTTATGGTGTACGGTGCTGAGGGGGTACTGCCTTGCGACATAATCCATGACTCACCTCGAGTGTGCATGTACGAAGAAAGAGAGGCCGAGCTCGATCGGCGGGACAGTTTGGATGCCCTGGAGGAGGAGTGCGACGTGGCAAAAGCCCGTTCTGCATTCTATCAACAACAGGCTCAAAGGTATCAAAGCAGAGAAGTGCGGGCCAAAACCTATAACGTTGGTGAACTAGTTCTGCGCCTACCGAAGAAGAAAAAGAACAAGCTCAAGCCCAAATGGGAAGGTCCCTTCATTATCGACCAGGTTCTGACCGGTGGAGCGTACCGTTTGCGGGATGCATCGAATAATCAACTCGAGCCAAACCCATAGAACGCAGCCAGACTCTATGTTCGTCTCCTTACCTCCATGAATTTTTTGCACATCTGTTTTTCCTCTTTCTTTCTCTCTTTTCTTTTCAAAGCCCTAAAGGGCTAAACCTGTGTCTTGGTTACACAATCTTGACGCGCTAACCGCGCTCAATATACCTGGGGGCTTCCTATATTGAAGCTTAATCTAATTATTTTTCCGGGCTTCATGCCCCGCACATGTGTCATCCTTCCGCATGTACCTTTTTTCGCCATTATATGCATCGATATGACTTAAGTTTTGGCCAAGATGGGTTGCCTGGCTCTTGTGTTTATGCCCTACGTCCTCGTTAATTCAGCTAGGGCATAAGGGGAGCACCTCTGCGATTGTTACTGCCGGGTCAGCTGGATGTGTACCTCAGTCTGGGTGAAGCCGAAAGCTAGCGTTCTTAAGGGAATATTTGATCGGTGAATAAAAGATGACTTTCATTTAAATCACTACACGACCCCAGATGTTTTTAACCTACGACTCGCGGCCCGGACATGCACATTAGGGCATGTGTACCCAGGGAAAGGAACCCTTAACGGAACTATTGTCCCTGGAATATGTTTCTTACTACCCATGTAATATAACATAGCTAGTTGGGTACTGTCTGTTCAAGCACTTATGACCCCTACGCCTGGTTTCCATGCATACCCTGGTTTTTATATAACCGAGTGGGTATTCGTATACACTCCGGACTATCGGGTCCAGAGGTCGAAGCAAAAAGGTCCACCATGAAAAATGATTTACAATCTGGCTAGGGACATTACATATGTCACTTGAAGTACACAGTCAATAAGACTGATTAAATTCTTCTTCTATACCATCCAACAGGCTGTCTAGCCTACAATCCTGTTGGGAATACTTTGCGGCTAACTCTACTTCATCATACACTAAACTAACAGGAATTTCTTTCCCATCGGGCCCCACAGGTCCAACCTCGGCCATGTGGTTTGGGTCAGCCTTGGTGTATCGTGTCTTCACCACATATAGCCCATGCTTCCCGTGCACCCTGTCGACAGGCCGATATCTTCCATAACCGGAAGCGCCGCCGTTCTCCCTTCAGCTTCTCTATAAGCTCCCCCATGCCTCCTGGTGGGGACACGGACGGCTACAGGGCTTGGGCAATACTCTCCATCACCTGCCGAACTTGTTCGTTCATTTGTGAGAGCTCTGGCAGAAGATCACTCGAGGACCCAGGCATCTCCTCCGCGGGACGACCCGTTAGCATACCTGCAGATATAACATTGTTAGCAGGCTTCTTCGTCGAACTCCTTTAAAAATTTCGTTCAATCACTTACTAAAAATGCCGCGCTGAAGCCGTTTATTCTCCTTCACGAATTCCGCAAGATGGGCTCGGACATCCTTCAGTTCCACGCCCAGCCGGATATTGGCATCTTGGAGATCGTTTTTCTCCTGCCTGACTCACGTCAGCATGCGCTCGCCAGCGTTTCGCTGTCGATCATCACGTGCCGTATCCGCCTCCACGGCCTCCGGATTCACTCCGGGGCCACCTGCGACATCTATTGTTAGGTGTGCATGTACGCCGCATACTACCTGGTACTGATATTCTTTGCAATAGACAAAAGAGTTACCAGGGGGACCCTTTGTGGACTCCTTCAATGCGGCAACAGCGGCTTCCAGCTGGGTCTTGCACTCGTCCAGCTTTTGAGGCAGTTGGGAATTCTTCTCAGTAAGAACCTGCACAAATATTGATCCTTAAATCAGTTGCGTCAACTGTTTCAAGTCTAAGGGGCTACTGATACATATAATCGTCATATTTACTTACCCGTACATCCTTTACATACTGGTCTGTGGCTCTGGCTAGACCATTTTAACCAGCACGGAGGTACGCGTCTCCAGAATTGAAGGCATCAAATGCCTCTGGTGAGAAGCAAGCGTCACGGAGTACGACCCGGCGACGCCTATGATTCATGGCGCTCTCCACTTCTGAATTTGTAGCGCACAGTCTATCTGCATCCTCTGTAGGAGGAGTATCCGGCGTCCGCCCCATGTCGGCTTCCGCCTCTATGGCCGGCCCTGGAGCCCGACTGGTGGAAGCATGATAGGCAGCCTCTCCGGACATATTCCGGCGAGCGTTTTTTCTATTAAAGAAACATGGACGTCATTACATTTTGAGAAAGACGACAACCATGGAGCGGGGTTTTTTGTCATACCTCTGCGCCGGCATCTCTGTCCTGACCGCCTTCCTTTTTGGCCTACCCGGCCTCGGTGCCTCTTGTTGGCGAGTTGCTGCGGGTTCGGCACGGCGTCCCGAATGCCTTCCCAGTAAAACACCATATTTATATGGTAGGTGAAGTGTCTAAAAGGGGATCCTAGTTTTTGGAGTTGGGATTTTGGTTTTTCTTACGTGCGATGTAGGGAGCAGTCCGGGATAGTCGGCCGTAATGGCCACCATGGCGTCATCATAGCTCAATTGATAGAACTGCCTGTCTACCAGCTCCATGAATATGTCCGGATCTTCTTCGAGTCCGAGACCGAGGGCCCGGTCAGGGTCCTCTAGTTGTGGAGATCGGTTGTTGACCTCCCTTATAGCTTTTCACAGTTCCTGTCGTAAAATGGCAAGGTAAGTACCTATGACAAAAAATGTGGGAAGAATGGGAGTAAGGAGATATAACTCACCCAGCTTGGAGGGTTATACATGGAGAATCCATCCCGTGGCTTGATGCGGATAATCTCCTCTTCCTCTCCATTGAACAACTCGGACAGAATTTTTGCTAAAGCAGCAGCGGAGTCCGGTCCCTTATGCCCGCAATGGGTGGCATCGTATTCCCCGTTAAAACACCACAGGGGGTTCCCTCGATATTGAAGCGGCTGCACTCCCCACATTATGCATATTGACATAACTTCGATTACTGTCAATCCTGATTGAGCCAGCGCTTTAATACGGTTCATCAGGTAAAGGACTTTGCCGTTGTCTTCCTCCTGGGGGCTTCGTGGGCGCCAGCTTCGGCATTTCTTCACAGGAGCATTTTTGAACTCATGAAGACCCCGCCGAATAGGGTCCGGAAGAGGGACGTCCTCCATATAAAACCATTCTGAAGGCCAGTCTTCGGACGTCTTGTTCGGAGTACCGGACAGGTACCCGATTTCGGCGATGTGCCATATTTCGGCTCCGCCCACTTGATAAAGTGACCCCTTCTGTGTGCGAGGGACGAGGCAAAATAACCTCTTCCATAGCTCAAAATGAGCCTCACAACCCAGGAATAACTCGCAAAGGGCAACGTAGCTGGCTATGTGTAATATGGAAGCATGGGTGAAATTATGTAGTTGGAGGCCGTAAAACTCCAGGAGCCTGCGGAGGAATGGATGAATTGGAAATCCGAGTCCCATTAATAAGTAGGGAACAAGGCACACCTGCTCCCCCGTAGAGGGGCTGGGGAAGCTCTCCGCTTGCTCCCCGCCATTGTAGGTGGCGAGCCCGGCTCGGACGGGAACCATATACGCTGGAGGGAGGAATCCCTGAGTCTGCAGTTCGACTAATCGACTGTGTGGGACGGAACATCTCTCCCAATCACCGAGCTTAGGGCTACGGGGGCGGGAGGAGGAGCTGCGGTGGTCGGCCATATTGGAATGGATTTTTCCGAAGCGCGCTCCGATGGATTCTCGCTGTGGGAGGATGGTATGATTGGATCTAAGAATCCCCATCCCTTTAATAGACGATTTATTTATCTGGCTAGGGGGTGAATGTAAAAACTCCATGGCTCCTCGTATTCATTCGACGCGTGGAGGATATCCCTTATTGGGCGTAGAAGCCAAGAAGTCCAACATTTATGGGTCCGAACACTGCTTGACAAACATTCAAAATTTGAGATCCCGCCTTGCAAAGCCGAAGACAATACTGCGTGCCGGACTTGACGTCATTGAAGCTTGGTTCGGGGGCTACTGAGGGAATCCTGGATTAGGGGGTCTCCGGACAGGCGGAGTATATCCTTTGTCGGACTGTTGGACTATGAAGATACAACATTGAAGACTTCGTCCCATGTCTGGATGGGACTCTACTTGGCGTGGAAGGCAAGCTAGGTAATACGGATATGGATATCTCCTCCTTTGTACCTAGCCCCCTCCGGTGTCTATATAAACTGGAGGGTTTTAGTCCATAGGACAACATACAATCATACCATAGGCTAGCTTCTAGGGTTTAGCCTCTCTGATCTCGTGGTAGATCTACTCTTGTAATACTCATATCATCAAGAACAATCAAGCAGGATGTAGGGTTTTACCTCTATCAAGAGGGCCCAAACCTGGGTAAAACATCGTGTCCCCTGCCTCCTGTTACCATCCGCCTTAGATGCACAGTTCGGGACCCCCTACCCGAGATCCGCCAGTTTTGACACCGACAGCTTTCTTTAAAGCCATTAAGCTAGGCATATAGTGCTCAAGTAATGGATCCACCTGGATCCCAAGGTATATCAAAGCCAATTTAATTAACAATGATTTGTAATTTAGTGGTGAGCACAAAGTAACATATATCATGCAACAACAATGTATAACTCTCTTCGTATGCATCGGCATGTCATAAAAGAACAATTCATGCACACATAGTAAAGGCCAATGCATAGTATAAACAGTTTCTTGCAATTTTATCATATTGGAAACATAGAGAGGTAGAGATATTGTTCCTCTCTCATCATAATTGCAAGTAGGAGCAGCAAGCACATGCATATTATATTCATCAAAATCATCATGTGCAACGATAAAAGGCAACCCATCAATATATTCCTTAATAAGAGAAAACTTCTCTGATATAGTGTAGTTTGGAGAATTCAAAAAGATAATAGGACTATCATGTGTGGGTGCAATAGCAACAATTTCATGTTTAACATAAGGAACTATAGAAAGTTCATCTCCATAAGCATAATTCATATTGGCATCTTGGCCACAAACATAGCAAGCATCATCAAAAAGGGATATTTCAAAAGAATCAACGGGATCATAACAATCATCATAGCAATCATCCTCCGGTAAGCACGAAGGGTAATTAAATAATGTATGAGTTGAAGAGTTACTCTCATTATATGGTGGGCACGGGTAGCTAATCCGCTCTTCCTCCTTTTGTTCTCCGCTCTCCTCCTCATCTTTTTCATCCAATGAGCTCACAGTTTCATCAATTTCTTCTTCCATAGACTCCTGCAAAATATTAGTCTCTTCTTGAACAGCGGAGACTTTCTCAATAAGCGCATTAATTATCATAGCAATATTTTAAGATAGCTAAATTTTCAGGCCTATAAACATCATCATCATAAGCTTCATGCTTTTCAAACAAAGATTCAATTTCATAAGCACCCTTAAAAGCAACAAATTATTCTATTTGTTCCACATCATAGTAATCATATATACCATTAGCATAAGAAGCTAAGGTTTCATTGTCATTAAATTCACATGAAAAGGGAAGGTGTGGAGCCTTCACCTTAGAGCAACAAGTATAATCATATCTCAAGCATAGTTGCCTAGCATACCAATTCAGTATCTGAATTTGATCCCATAATAGTTTCCCTTTTTGTGTTAAGCGGTAATCCCTAAAGTATTCGCGTTGATCCAACATTACTCCCATTACATAATTGAATGGGGTTTTTCTCAGTATTATTAAAGTAGTACATAATATTTTTCACATAACCAGCATCAAGGGTTTTAGGAGGTTCCCCATCTCCATGAGTAGCAAGTACACCTAATTTTTTGGTATTTCGTGTTCCATATCCATAACTAAAGATAGAGAACAACTAAGAACAGCAAATAAAAATTACATAGTGATAAAGCAAACAAGCGCACACGAGAATATTCACCCCACGCTATTGCTCCCCGGCAACGGCGCCAGAAAAAGGTCTTGATAACCCACAAGTATAGGGGATCGCAACAGTTTTCGATAAGTAAGAGTGTCGAACCCAAAGAGGAGCTAAAGGTAGAACAAATATTTCCTCAAGTTCTATCGACCACCGATACAACTCTACGCACGCTTGAAGTTCGCCTTACCTAGAACAATTATGAAACTAGAAGTACTTTGTAGATGTTGTTGGATAGGTTTGCAAGATAATAAAGAGTACGTAAATAAAAAGTAGGGGCTGTTTAGATAAAGAAACAATAAAGTAAATATAGCGAGTGTGGAAAAGTGGTGGTAGGAGTTGCAAAATTACCCCTAAGCAATTGACTACTTTACTAGACCGATAGCAAGTATTATGTGGGAGAGGCCACTGCTAGCATGTCATCCCTGACTTGGAATTCTATGCACTTATGATTGGAACTATTAGCAAGCATCTGCAACTACTAATGTTCATTAAGGTAAACCCAACCATAGCATTAAGGTATATTGGTCCCCCTTCAATCCCGTATGCATCAATTTCTATGCTAGGTTGAAGCTTCTGTCACTCTTGCCCTCCAATACATAGTCCTATCAACATACAACTAACCCTAGGGTGTGATCCACGCGTGCAATCATATCATGGGCACCAAAGGACAGCAACATAACCACAAGCAAATTAAATCAATCATAGCAATTCATCACCCACCGATAGGACAACGAAAATCTACTCAGACATCATAGGATGGCAACACATCATTGGATAATAATATGAAGCAGAAAGCACCATGTTCAAGTAGAGGGTACAGCGGGTTGCGGGAGAGTGGACCGTTGCAGATAGAGGGGGGAAGGTGATGGAGATGTTGGTAAAGATGGCGGAGGTGTTGGTGTAGATCGCGGTGATGATGATGGCCCCCGGTGGCACTCCGGTGCCACCGGAAGCGAGGGGGGAGAGCCCCCCTCCTTCTTCTTCTTCCTTAACCTCCTCCCTAGATGGGAGAAGGGATTCCCCTCTGGTCCATGGCCTCCATGGCACGGGAGTGGTGAGAGCCCCTCCGAGATTGGATCTATCTCTCTGTCTCTCTCTGTTTCTGCGTTCGCAGATTCTTCCCTTTCACCGTTTCTTATATTCCCGGAGATCCGTAACTCCGATTGGGCTGAACTTTTAACACGATCTCTATCCGGATATTAGCTTTCTTGCGGCGAAAGAAGGGCATCAACCACCTTACGGGTGGCCCACGAGGGTCAGGGGAGCGACCAGGGGGCAGGCGCGCCCCTGCCTCGTGGCCACCTCGGGCACCGTCTCGCGTGGATTTTTCTTCCAAAAAATCATATATATTCCAAAAAAAATCTCCGTCAACTTTTATCCCGTTTGGACTCCGTTTGATATGGATATTCTGCGAAACAAAAAACATGCAACAAATAGGAACTGGCACTGGGCACTGGATCAATATGTTAGTCCCAAAAATAGTATAAAAAGTTTCCAAAAGTATATGGAAGTTGTAGAATATTGGCATGGAACAATAAAAATTATAGATACGACAAAGACGTATCACAGCTTCATTACAGAAGTAAATAACATGCCCATCAATATTATCGGCCAAGAGATCTTTAACCATAGCAACAATAGGTTCATCTTTTATTTGCTCAGAGGGAGTAGGTGTTCTAGTATTACTTTTACGAACCACAGTTGAAGCTTTAGCGTGATCCTTTATTCTAACAGGGAAAGGTGGTTTCTCAATATAAGCAGTGGGAACAACATGATCATTATAAGTGATAGTCTTTTCTTCAACTTTAATAGGTGCAACTACTTTTACTTCAATGGGAGGATTATATTTAAACCACTTCTCCTTAGGGAGATCAACATGAGTAGCAAAGGATTCACAGAAAGAAGCTACTATCTCAGAGTCAAGTCCATATTTAGTGCTAAATTCACGGAAAGCATCGGTATCCATAAAAGATTTAACACAATCAAACTTAGGTGTTATACCTGACTCCTTACCTTCGTCGAGGTCCCAATCTTCAGAGTTGTGTTTAATTCTTTCCAATAAATCCCATTTGAATTCAATAGTCTTCATCATAAAAGAACCAGTACAAGAAGTATCGGGCATGGAGCGATTATCGAGAGAAAGTCGAGCATAAAATTTTTGAATAATAATTTCTCTTGAGAGCTCATGATTGGGGCATGAATATAACATTGGCTTAAGCCTCCCCCAAGCTTGAGCGATGCTTTCTCATTCGTGAGGCCAAAAATTATATATATAATTACGATCACGATGAACAAGGTGCATAGGATAAAACTTCTGATGAAATTCCAATGTCAATGGGTTGTAGTTCCATGATCCCATATCATCGCATAGCCTAAACCATGTCAATGCCTTTCCCTTCAAAGTTAAAGGGAACACCTTCTTCTTGATAACATCTTTGGGCATACCTGAAAGCTTAAATAATCCACAAACTTCATCCACATAGATTAGGTGCAAATCGGGATGCAATGTTCCATCACCTGTGAAAGGATTAGCTAGCAGTTTCTCTATCATACCCGAAGGAATTTCAAAGTAAACATTTTCAGTAGGTTCAGTAGGTTGAGGGGCAACTCTTTGATCTACTGGTCGGGGTGAAGATACCCCGAACAAGCCCCTCAAAGGATTATGTTCCATAGTAACAAGTGACAGTAAATTTCAGCACACTATATAAATTTTTCCTTACCAAATTCCACCTACCAAAGGCGCTTCACTCCCCGAAAACGGTGCCAGAAAAGAGTCTTGATGACCCACAAGTGTAGGGGATCTATCATAGCCTTTTCGATAAGTAAGAGTGTCGAACCCAACGAGGAGCAGAAGGAAATGATAAGCAGTTTTCAGCAAGGTATTCTCTGCAAGCACTGAAACTATCGGTAACAGATAGTTTTGTGATAAGGTAATTTGTAACAGGTAACAAGTAATGAAAGTAAATAAGGTGCATCAATATGTCCCAATCCTTTTTGTAGCAAAGGACAAGCCAGGACAAACTCTTATATAATAGAAGGAGCTCCCGAGGACACGTGGGAATTATCAGCAAGCTAGTTTTCATCATGTTCATATGATTCGCGTTCGGTACTTTGATAATTTGATATGTGGGTGGACCGGTGCTTGGGTACTTTCCTTACTTGGACAAGCATCCCACTTATGATTAACCCTTATTGCAAGCATCCACAACTATAACAGAAGTATTAAGGTAAACCTAACCATAGCATGAAACATATGGATCCAAATCATCCCCTTACGAAGCAACACATAAACTAGGGTTTAAGCTTCTGTCACTCTAGCAACCCATCATCTACTTATTAATTCCCAATGCCTCCCTCTAGGCCCAAACAATGGTGAAGTGTCATGTAGTCGATGTTCACATGACACCACTAGAGGGATGACAACATACATCTCATCAAAATATCGAACAAATACCAAATTCACATGACTACTTATAGCAAGAATTCTCCCGTGTCCTCGGGAACAAACCTAATTACTCACAAATCATATTCATGTTCATAATCAGAGGGGTATTAATATGCATAATGGATATGAACATATGATCTTCCACCAAATAAACCAACTAGCATCAACTACAAGGAGTAATCAACACTACTAGCAACCCACAGGAACCAATTTGAGGCTTTGGGACAAAGATTGGATACAAAAGATGAACTAGGGTTTGAGATGAGATTGTGCTGGTGAAGATATTGATGGAGATGGCCACCCTCCCGATGGGAGGATCGTTGGTGATGACGACGGTGATGATTTCCCCCTCCCGGAGGGAAGTTTCCCCGGCTGAATAGCTCCGCCAGAGTCCTAGATTGGTTCCGCCAAGGTTCCGCCTCGTGGCGGCAGAGTTTTGTCTCGTGAGCTAGCTTATGATTTTTTCCTCGATGAAAGACTCCATATAGCCAAAGATGGGAATTAGAGGGCCACCAGGGGGCGCGCCCAGGAGGTAGGGAGTGCCCCCCACCCTCGTGGACGGTGGGTGGCCCCCCTCTGGTACTTCTTTCGCCCAATATTTTTTTATTCTGAAACGTGCTCCCGTGAAGTTTCAGGACTTTTGTAGTTGTACAGAATAGGTCTCTAATATTTGCTCCTTTTCCAGCCCAAAATTCCAGCTGCCGGCATTCCCCCTCTTCGTGTAAACCTTGTAAAATAAGAGAGAATAGGCATAAGTGTTGTGACATAATGTTTAATAACAACCCATAATGCAATAAATATCGATATAAAAGCATGATGCAAAATGGACGTATCAGATACCAACCGGGGCATCCCCAACCTTAGATGCTTAAGTATCCTTGAAATATTTACTTGGGTTGCCTTGGGCATCCCCAAGATTGAGATCTTGCCTCTCATTATTCTTCTCATATTGATAGCTCCTCGATCTTCGAACACTTCATCCACACAAAACTTTAACAAAAACTTTGTGAGATCTGTTAGTGTAATAAAGCAAATCACTACCTGTAGGTATTGTTGCAAACTTATTCCTATTTAATATTAGAACTATATCTACTGTATTCCAACTTCACCATGGTTCATACCCCCAGATACTACCCATAGATTCATCAAAATAAGCGAACAACTCATAGAAAACAGAATCTGTCAAAAACAGGACAGTCTGTAGTAATCTGGAAGTTTAGTAAACTTCTGTAATTACAAAAAAATCTAAAAAATATATGAAAATTTACACAATTTATACAGAAGTAATGTGCAAAAAATTTCATACCCATTTGACTTTCCAGTAAAAAATGTAAAATCACGCGCTACAGCAAAAGTTTCTGTTTTTGTACTGAACATAATAAACAAGCAATCTAATCATCCTAAAACCGAAGCTTGGCACATTATTTTTATAATACAATGGATATATACAAGGGGATAATTATTTTCAGAGAAGCTTCCAGGAAAAAATATAAGTGAAGTTCATGGAGCATTCTACAATTAATATAGACTAACCAATATCCAAGCTCAAAATATATAAGTGAAGCACACGAAGCATTCTATAAAACCATACTCAAAAGGATTAAGTGAAGCACAAAGAGCAATTCTATAAGATCATACTTAAAGGATATAAGTGAAGAACATGAAGTATTCTATAAAACAATAAATGTCTATCTTATACTAGCATGGTTCTTAAAGGAAAAACAAAAACACAAAGGACACAAATTATGTGATCAAAACAAAAACCGAGGTATACCGATAATTGTTGAAGAAGAAAGATGGGATGCCAACCGGGGCATCTCCAAGCTTAGATGCTTGAGTATCCTTGAAATATTTACTTGGGGTGCCTTGGGAATACCCAAGCTTGAGCTCTTGCCTCTCTTTATTCTTCTCATATTGATAGCTCCTCGATCTTCGAACACTTCATCCACACAAAACTTTAACAAAAACTTTGTGAGATTCGTTAGTGTAATAAAGCAAATCACTACCTTTAGGTACTGTTGGAAACTTATTCCTATTTCATATTAGAACTATATCTACTGTATTCCAACTTCACCATGGTTCATACCCCCCGATACTACCCATAGATTCATCCAAATAAGCAAACAACTCGTAGAAAACAGAATCTGTCAAAAACAGGACAGTCTGTAGTAATCTGGAAGTTTAGTAAACTTCTGTAATTCCAAAAACTTCTAATAAAATATGAAAATTTAAAAAATTTATACAGAAGTAATGTGCAAAAAGTTTCAGACCCATTTCACTTTCCAGTAAAAAAATGTAAAATCACGCGCTACAGCCAAAGTTTCTGTTTTTGTACTAAACATAATAAACAAGCAATCTAATCATCCTAGAACCGAAGCTTGGCACATTATTTTTATAGTACAATGGATATATACAAGGGGATAATTATTTTCATAGAAGCTTCCATGAAATTTTTTACATTTTTTCCATGAGCATGAACACAAGTGCTCAAGGTCGACCCTCAGTTCTTCAATGCATAATCTTCCAATCACTTCACTTATTGAAAAACTTTTTAGGCATGAGAGGCAAGTACATTCTTTTTGTATTTTCATTCATTAAAATTTTATTTGTATGTTTCACCCACAAGTAAACAGAAACAACAAAGGGAAAAACAAAATCTACTTAGTGAAGAAAGCAAACAATCACACACGAGAATATCAACCCCACGCTATTGCTCCCCGGCAACGGCGCCAGAAAAGAGCTTGATAATCCCCAAGTGTAGGGAATCATCATAGCAATTCCCAATGGTGGAAGTGATAAGTATGGAGTGTTGAACCCACAAGGAGCTAAAGGTAAGATCAATATTCTCTCAAGTCCTATCTACCACTGGTACGACTCTACGTACAATGAACGTTTGCTTCCGACTAGAAACAAGAAATAAAAGTACGTTGTGGGCATGAAGACAATAACCTTGCATGGTGTCGGAGAGCTAAAATATAAAAGTAGGTTATGTTATCATAAAGTTAGAATATATTACTAGATATTATAAATAACGAGTGTGGAATAATGATGGGTCGGTGTGCGGAATTTTCCTAGACATTTGTTAACAAGACCGACAGTCGTCATTGCAATTTCATATGAGGGAGAGGCATAAGCTAACATACTTTCTCTTCTTGTATCATATGCACTTATGATTGGAACTCTAGCAAGCATCCGCAACTACTGAAGATCATTAAGGTAAAACCCAACCATAGCATTAAAGCATCAAGTCCCGTTTATCCCATACGCAACAACCCCCTTACTCGGTTATGCTTCTGTCACTCAAGCAACCCACTATAAGCGAATAATGAACGTATTGCAACACCCTACAGCGAGAATTCCCTCACGCTTGTGCGACACGGAGGGCAAAATAGGACAACACCAAAATAAAACATACAACTCGTACCAATCTAGATCAGCAATCAACCCAAAGACAAAGGATATCTACTCAAAACATCATAGGATGGCAACACATCATTGGATCATAATATGTGGCATGAAGCACCATGTTCAAGTAGGGATTACAACGGGGTGTAGGAGAGTGGACTGCGTAAAAGATATGAGAATGGTGGTGATGTTGATGAAGACGATCACCGCGGCGATGATTCCCCTCCCGATGGCACTCCGGCGCCACCGAGAGAGAGGAGGAGAGGTTCTCCCCCTTGTGCTTCCTCCTCCATGGCCTCCCCCTGGATGGGCGGAGGTTCTCCCTCTGGTCGTTGGCCTTCATGACGATGATGGCCCCTCTGCGATCCTCCCCCATAGCCTCCAGTGATGATGGCCCCCTCCGGCAGGGTGCCAGAGAGGGCCTAGATTAATTTCTCATGGCTACAGAGGCTTCCGGCGGCGGAACTTCTGATCTAAGTTATTTTCTGGGGTTTCTGTATAAATAGGAACTTTTGGCGTCGGTTTCACGTCAGTGGGGTCTCCGAGTCATCCACGAGATAGGGGCCCACGCCCAGGGGGTGGGGCGCGCCCCCCACCCTCGTGGACGGCTCTGGACTCTTTTGGCCAAACTCTTTCACTCTGGGGGCTTCTTTTGGTCCATAAAAAATCATCAAAAATTGGCACCTCAATTAGACACCGTTTGGTATTCCTTTTCCGCAATACTCAAAAACAAGGGGAAAACAGAAATTGGCACTGGGCTCTAGGTTAATAGGTTAGTCCCAAAAATCATATAAAATAGCATATAAATGCATATAAAACATCTAAGATGGATAATATAATAGCATGAATACTTCATAAATTATAGATACGTTGGAGACATATTAGGCAATACGTGGATGAGTTCAGTAAGTTAGGCCGCTATGCCCCAGATGATGTGGCCACACATGCCGCGAAGCAGGAGAAGTTTATGGAAGGGTTGAATGATGAGATGAGTATGCAGTTAATGGTGGCAACATTTAATAACTACCAGGAGTTGGTAGACAAGACTCTTATGATTGAAGGGAAGCAGCAGCAGATTGATAGCCGCAAAAGGAAGTATGGACATGGGAAGTACAATTCAGGTGCTCGGCAGAAGCCTCATTTTACCCCGAACTCAGGAGGATATACCCATAACCATGGAGGCCACACGCACAATGCAGGAAGCTCACATAACCACATTGGCTCCAAGAATGGAAATGGGAATGGAGCAGGTAGCAATAAGAACCGCTCTAACTCAGCCACACCCGCCTAGAAGGACCAAAGTCACATTACTTGTTTAGAGTGCAGGAAGACTGGACACTATGCCAATGGAGTGTTCTGAAACAAAGAAAGGAAATGTCAATGGAAGCTCTAGGAAGAAGCCCAACCCTTTCAACACGGGACAAGTGAACCACGTGAACATGGAGGAGGTTGAAGAGCAGCCAGATGCAGTTATAGGTAAGGTTTTGGTTAAGACATGTACTCCAATCATTCTTTTTGATACTGTTGCATCGCATTCATACATATCAAGGGTATTTGTAGATAAGTATAAGTTTCCCACTATAGTTCCTAGGACACCTATGTTAGTAAGCTCGCAAGGAGCTGAGTATATGGCAAGCCAAGGATGTTTTCAGGAGCCATTGACCATAGGTAGGCATGTTTTCCCCTCAGACTTAATAATTCTGGAGTCACAAGGATTGGATGTGATACTAGGAATGGATTGGCTATCGATGTATGGAGGCAACATGGATTGCGCCAGAAAGTCAATTCTGCTCATCACCCCGGAGAGAAAAAGGATTAAGTATGTATCTAGGCATGCGCCTAGGAGGACCCAAGTAAATTCCCTCTCACGAGTTGTTCAGGAGGAAGTGCCTGTAGTGAAGGATTACCCGGATGTGTTTCCAGAGGAACTACCAGGAATGCCGCCGGATCGAGATATTGAGTTTTTGATAGAGCTGTTGCCAGGCACCGGACCAATATCTAAGAGACCATACCGGATTCCCGCAAATGATTTGGAGGAGATTAAGAAGAAGATTAAGGAGTTATTGGAGAAAGGTTACATTCGACGAAGTTCCTCACCATGGGGAGCCCCAGTGCTCCTGGTTGAGAAGAAGGATGGATCTTTGAGAATGGTTGTTGATTACCGTGCATTGAATGAAGTAATGATCAAGAACAAGTACCCACTGCCGATGATCAATGATTTGTTCGACCAGCTGCAAGGAGCTAAAGTATTCTCCAAGATCGTTCTACGATCAGGATACCACCGGCTGAAGATCCGAGAACAGTATATACCTAAGACAGCCTTCACCACATGGTACGGGCTATATGAGTACACGGTCATGTCATTTGGATTGACTAATGCCCCATCCTATTTCATGGGTATGATGAATAAGGTGTTCATGGAGTTCTTGGATAAGTTTGTCGTGGTGTTCATTGATGATATCTTGGTGTACTCAAAGAATGAAGAGGAGCACAAGGAGCATTTGCATTTAGTTCTCGAGAAGCTCAGGGAACATCAGTTGTATGCCAAGTTCAGCAAATGTGAGTTTTGGTTGAAGGAAGTTGGATTCCTTGGACATGTTATATCAGGAGAAGGTATAGCAGTAGACCCCACCAAGGTTCAGTCAGTCACTGATTGGCTAGCACCCACCTCAGTAGGAGAGATCTGCGGTTTTCTGGGACTCGCGGGATACTATCGGAGATTCATTGAGAATTTTTCTAAGATTGCGAATCCTATGATGGAATTGTTGAAGAAGGACAGCAAGTTCAAATGGGCAGATGAATGTGAGGCAAGTTTTCAGGAGTTGAAGAAACGTTTGGTCACAGCCCAGTGTTGATTCTGCCAGATATATGTAAGGATTTCCAAGTGTATTGCGACGCTTCTCGCTTAGGACTTGGAGGTGTACTTATGCAAGATGGAAGAGTGGTTTCCTATGCCTCACATCAGCTTCGACCGCATGAGTTGAATTATGCCACACATGATTTGTAATTAGCAGCCGTAGTGCATGCACTCAAGACTTGGAGACATTTTCTTATTGGAAATCGATGTGATGTGTACATGGATCATAAGAGTTTGAAGTACATTTTCACACAGAAGGAGCTGAATCTCACGCAAAGGAGATGGTTGGAGCTTATAAAAGATTATGATATGAGGTTGCACTATCATCCAGGCAAGGCCAATGTCTTAGCAGACGCTTTGAGCCAAAAGAGTTATGCCAATACCCTTGTAAGTGGGGGATTTCCGCCAGAGTTAGTTGAAAATTTCAGGGGGCTTCGTTTGGAGATAGTCCCTAGAGGTTTTGTCACGGCAATGGAGGTTCAGTCAACATTATTGGGAAAGATTTGAGAAGCTCGGAAGGATGATAAGGAAATTGCAGAGATCAAGGAGAAGATGAGCAAAGGAAACGCCAAGGGTTTTCGTGAGGATGAGCATGACACCTTATGGTTTGAGGACCGTGTTTATGTACCCAATAATGCAGAGATCAGGAAGTTAATACTTAAGGAAGCTCATGACTCGCCATACTCGATACACCCTGGAAACACCAAGATGTATTTAGATTTGAAAGAGCGTTTCTGGTGGACTGGTATGAAGAAGGATATTACCGGGTATGTAGCTGTATGTGATGTATGTCAGACAGTGAAGGCAGAACATCAGAAGCCAGCAGGATTACTGTAGCCTATGCCGATACCCGAATGGAAGTGGGGCAATCTTGGCATGGATTTCATCACCTGATTACCCAGGACCCGATCAGGATATGATTCTATCTGGGTAGTAGTGGATCATTTGACCAAAGTGGCTCACTTTATCCTAGTGAAAACCACCTATATGAGTGCAAAGTTGGCCAAGATATATATGACCAGGTGAGGGAGTCCTGGACTAAGGGGTCCTCAAGCGTCAGGTCTGCTAGCCATGGGTCGGACTGATGGGCTGTGAAGATACGAAGACCGAAGACTGCACCTGTGTCCGGATAGGACTCTCCTTGGCGTGGAAGGCAAGCTTGGCGACCGAATATGTAGATTCCTTTCTTTTTAACCGACGTTGTGTAACACTAGATCCTCCCGGTGTCTATATAAACCGGAGGACTTAGTCCGGAGGGGGAGACTCATTATCATAACCCTACAAGCTAGACCTCTAGGGTTTAGCCATTATGATCTCGTGGAAGATCAACTCTTGTAACACTCATATTCATCAAGATCAATCAAGCAAGACGTAGGGTATTACCTCCATAGAGAGGGCCCGAACCTGGGTAAAACACTGTGTCCCCTGTCTCATGTTACCATCGACCTTAGATGCACAGTTTGGGACCCCCCACCCGAGATCCGCCAGTTTTGACACCGACATTGGTGCTTTCATTGAGAGTTCCACTGTGATGTCGCCAAAAGGTTTGATGGCCCCTTCAATCGTCAATAACGACGCTGTCCAAGGAGAAATTTCCTCCCCGGACAAATCTTTGTGTTCGGCGGCTTCGCACTGCGGGCCAATTCGTTTGGCCATCCGGAGCAGATCGAAAGCTACACCCCTGGCCATCAGGTCAGATTTGGGAGCTTGAACTACGTTGCGGACATCCGTGGAGACTTGATCTTCGCTAGATTCGAGACCGCAGCTACCACTCCTGGTCACCCTGAGAGACATGGCCTAAATCTGTCATCGGAGTGCACCCATGAGATAGCTCCTGTAACCGCTCTGGCCTTAGATTCGGAGCAGACTACGCCATCTAAGGACGGGAAGCTCAACCCCACCATGGAGGCCACAGATTCCCCGACGTTGGAGCCGCACATAGACTTGATCTCACATGATGCCTGTGCCAACAGAACTCCGTACTCGTCTCTGTCTATAAGTTCCGAACCATGTGAGCCGGCAGACACCGAACTTGATCGTTTATCGATCTTTGAATTCAGTGTCGCAGACATCTTCCAGCACTCGCCTTTGGGCGACATGCTAAACTCATTAAAAAACTTGTCCTTGACGGAGGACTCACAGTCGGACTCTATCCGGTCCGAACTAGGGGCAGACGGTGGAGAATGTTGCTTACCACCCGCCACCCACTTCATAGCCACGGTCGAGGATTTGACCGACACACTTGATTATGACTCTGAGGACATCGATGGTATGGACGACGATGCTGGAGAAGAAGAGGCCTAGAACCCGCCGTTCACCAGACGCTGGACGGCCACTTCCTCATATGATGTATACATGGTGGATGCACCAAAGGAGAACAACAACGATGACAAGGAAGATCCAGCTAAGGATAAACCTTCTGAAATACAATCCAAGCGCCGGCATCAGTGGCGCCGCTCTAAGTCACGCTGCAGTAAAGACAGCAACACCGGCACAGGAGAAGATAACACTCCAGAAGGTGCCGAAGACAACAAAGACCCCAGCCCGTTGAAACAGCTAATGAACAAGATGAACGGGAAGATGGCCAGGTTAGCCCTGGTAAACAGGCCATGCATGAAGACTCAGAGGACAGAAGTTATCTTCCGCTCTCTGAGGATGAGGTGAGCCTCGGCACCGACGATTTCATCGTGCCTGAGGAACCTCTTGAGCAGGAGCACTTCAAACACCAGCTAATAGCCACTGCAAGGAGCCTGAAAAAGAAGCAACAGCAGCTTCAAGCTGACCAAGATCTGCTCAATGATAAATGGACCGATGTCCTAGCAGCCGAAGAATACGGTCTCAAGCGCCCAACCAAAAGCTACCCAAAGTGCAAATTTCTACCTCAGTTTGACGAGGAGGCGCCAGAATACATACCCCCATCATACAATGCGGCTGACCGACCACCACGTGGTTGGGACAAAACGGCAACTCATGCCGAACAACAGCCCGCCCCGCCTCATCGCACAGGTTGAGGTAAATTAGCCCGCGGCTATACATATGACGTCCGGCAAAACCTGAACAATAAAGCAGGACGACGGCCACCTATTCGGACGTGACAAACTTAGTCATGCGTGGGATGAAAACCGTAGATGGACTCCATCAGAGCTACGTCGCGACACGGCCCAATATAGAGGTGCCGCATAGCCTCATTGCTTCACTGATGAGGTCATGCATCATGAATTCCTAGAAGGGTTCAAACCCGTGAATATAGAATCATATGATGGAACCAGGACCCTGCGGTGTGGATTGAAGACTTCATTCCCCACATTCATATGGCACGCGGCGATGACCTCCACGCCATCAAATACCTCTCTTTAAAACTCAAGGGGCCAGCTCGGCATTAGCTCAACAGTTTGCCTAAAAATTCTATTGGCAGCTGGGAGGACTTGGAAGAGGCCTTCCTCGATAACTTCCAAGGTACATATGTTCGACCTCCGGACGCTGATGACTTAAGCCATATAGTTCAACGGCTCGGAGAGTCCGCCAGGAAATTCTGGACTTGGTTCTTAACGAAAAAGAACCAAATCGTCGATTGTCCGGATGCCTAAGCCCTAGCAGCCTTCAAACACAACATCCGCGACGAATGGCTCGCTCACCACCTCGTCCAAGAAAAGCCAAAATCCATGGCAGCCCTCATGGCACTCATGACCCGCTTTTGTGCGGGCGAGGACAGTTGGTTGGCTCGTCGCAAAAACAATGCAAGAGACGCCGGTACCCCTGAAGTTAAAAATAACAAAGACAAGTCTCAATGCAACAGATACAAGCGACGAAACAACAGTAACAACACCGAGGATACGGCGGTCAATACCGGATTCAGTGGCTCTAAGTCCGGTCAGTGGAAGAAGCCGTTCCAAAAGAACAATTCAGGCCCATCCAGTTTGGACCACATACTTGATCGTCCGTGCCAGATTCATGGCACCCCGGACAAACCACCCAATCATACAAATAGAGATTGCTGGGTTTTTAAACAGGCCGACAAGTTAAACGCCGAGAACAGGGAAAAGGGATCACAAAGCGAGAACGGTGATGAAGAGCCCCTGCAACCAAACACAGGGGGACAGAAGAAGTTTCCCCCTCAGGTAAAATGGTGAACATGATATACGAGACCCACATCCCCAAGAGGGAGCGCAAGCATGCGCTCAGGGACGTCTACGCGATAGAGCTAGTCGCCCCAAAATTTAATCCATGGTCGTCATGCCCGATCACCTTTGATCGCCGGGATCATCCGACTAGTATCCGTCACAGTGGCTCAGCCGCACTGGTCCTAGACCCAATAATTGATGGGTTCCACCTGACTCGTGTCCTTATGGACGGAGGTAGCAGCCTCAATCTGCTCTATCAGGATACAGCGTGAAAAATGGGTATCAACCCATCACGGATCAAGCCCACCAGGACTTCCTTCAAAGGAGTAATACCAGGTGTAGAGGCCCGCTGTATGGGCTCAATCACACTAGAGGTTGTCTTCGGATCTCCAGACAACTTCCGAAGCAAGGAGTTAATCTTCGATATCGTCCCCTTCCGCAGCGGCTATCACGCACTGCTCAGACGAACTACGTTTGCTCGATTCAACGCAGTACCACACTATTCTTACCTCAAGCTCAAGATGCCCGGTCCACGCGGTGTCATAACGGTCAATGGAAATACGGAACGGTCCCTCCGCACAGAAGAGCACACAGCTGCCTTAGCAGCAGAAGTACAGAGCGACCTTCTCAAGCAGAACCTTAATTCAGATGCCGAGCCCACGGACACCGTTAAGAGGGTCCGAACTACTCTCCAGCAGGAGAGCTCGGCTCGTCAGGAGCTCGACTAGCAATCCGGCCTCCGTCTCAGTCCCGATCAAGTGGTGGCATTCGTGTTGCGCGTACATAACTACGCACTCAAAATCCCATGGGCATCGACAGAGGCATAGCTAGCTTGTGGTCCATAGTACAGCTCAACTGACATCGGATACACACATACTTTCACTTTTACTTGTTTCCCTTTTCAGGTCTCAATCCCACAGGCCCCATCTGGTGGTCTGGTCATCGGTCCTCTTGAAGGATAAACACACCAAGATGGCGAGAAACGCAGACATATGGGGGACTTTTTAGGTGATTCCGTTAATGATAACTCTACCTGTTTTTAGGACCCACATGCATCTCTCCCTTGGTTTCGGCATGTCAAATAGCATGTTGCTTATCGCACTACTTCTATCAATGCGCCTTGATGTACTAGTTAAATTACAATGAAAACAGTTTGCGGCTGGAACTTTAGGACCCTAGCTTTTTACCTTTTCTGTTTTCTCTCTCTTTTTTCTCTTAGCTCCCCTGTGGATAACCCTATCAGGTAGCACCCTTACACTTTGGTACGTTTGATGTTTGCTAGGGGCATCATAGCACCCCACCTTACGGCAACAAAAGTCCGAACACTTTTTATAAGTATAGTTCGGCACCCAGAATTTAGCATTATATGCATTGGCTCTGAATCATGTCTTTGGTCAAGAGTTGGGTTGCCCGGCTCCTGTGCTTGCTACCTTACGTTCCGCTATATCGGCTAAGATAGTAAAGGGAGAACTACTGCGATTGTGCCTTGGTTTATCCAAAGGAGCACCTCAGTAGAGAAAGCCAAAAACTGACTGTCATGATGCGGCGAGAGCCGGTCAGCTGTTCGGAGGTTACAAATCGTTGGAGATTTCTTCCGCACTACGCGAAGGATTGGTACTTCCCGATCAGACGCTTATAGCACTCTAGTTCGGATACTAGGGGCTGCACCCATGTTTTTATTGTCAAACTCATATGGCTAAGTGAGGGCGTTACAGCCGCATAGTCTGGTTGCCTGGTTCGTTGCGCTAAACAACTCCTTCAAGGACCATCTAATTGGATCAAGATTGTTTAGATTCCATCCCGAACACCCCCGTACTACCTATGTGGTGGTAGAAGCCGACGACTGGTTAACCCTCAGATTTCATACAACACGACCGCACAGGAAGTAAAAAATTTAAAAACATAACAAGCATTATATTGCACAATCACTTTGTTTTATCATACAAGGTAGAGGGAGCTCGAATACATTCATTCAAAGATAGTGTCTTTCGCACAATGATCCGCAACAATGCGGGACCCCTCCAAGACATCGCCGAAGTATTGCTCGGGTGTGCGGTGCTCCTTGCCCTCCGGCGGCCCCTTGGTCGCTAATTTGACAGCGTCCAGCTTCGCCCACCAGACCTTGCAATAGGAGAAGGCCAGACGTGCGCCCTCGATGCAGATGGATCGCTTGACGACGTCCAACCGAGGGCAGGCACCCACCAGTCACCTCACGAGGCCGAAGTAACTGCCGGGTATAGCTTCGGCTGGCCACAACCATATTATTAAATCATTGATGGCCAATTCGGCCACCCTATGCAGCTCGACCAACTGTTTTAGCTGATCGCTGAAGGGCACCGGATGTTCTGGCGCAAGATATTGCGACCAGAACAGCTTCTCGTTGGAGCTCCCTTCTTCGGCCTGGAAGAACTCTGCAGCGTCAGCCACACTGCGTGGCAGATCAGTAAAAGCCCCCGGAGAACTCCGAAGCCGGGTTACTAAACGCTATTTCACCTTCACATTTTTGCTTTGCATATTGAATGCCTTACCCGCCGCGATCTTCCTGGCCTCCTAGATCTCCTGGAGGGTGCCCTGGGCCTCATTCCGGACTACCTCCGCACTCTGACGAGCCTTGGCGAGTTCGATCTCTTGAACCGACGCATCACGCTCCAAGGCCTCGCACTTCTTCACCGCGTCCTCGAGCTCCTGTTGGACCTCGTTGACCCGGGCCTTGAGCTTTCTTTCGAGCGGCCTGCTCCTTGACATCCTTCCCTTCGGCTTCGGCCAGGGCCTTTTTTAGGGCCTCAACCTCGGTCGTCGCCTCTGTAGACATCATGGCATTTCGGTCACTGCATATCATTTTACCTTTTTCGAATACATAACAAGTTATTACTTACCTTGTTTTTCCTGGAACTGCCTCTTCACCTGGCCCAGCTCCACCTCGGCCTCCGCCAGTTTCTGCTTCAGTCCGGAGACTTCGGCAGTATGCGAGGCTGCAGCCAATAGCGACGGCTATGTTCACATTTCAAAAAAATTTAGATAGTTTCCTGCAATAGGAGATTGATCCTGTGTCCGGCTTTTTCTTTCCGAACACTGGACAGTGTCTCAGGGGCTACTGTCTACATTGGGATTTTCTCTTTTTTGCGTCGCTTACCTCAAAACCTGTCAGCAGGCTGCTGCAGGTTTCGGTTAGTCCGCTCTTGGCGGACTAAACCCTTTCAATTACAGTGCCCATAAGGACACCGATCTCATCCACAATGGAAGCGCCTCACAGCGCTTCCAGCAGATTGTCCGATGCCCCTAGTTGGACAGGGGTCACCGACGGAATAGGCATCCCCCCTTCTATCGAAGAAGGCTGTGTGCCGGATTCCGTAGCCGCATCGGTCTCCGGAGTTGAGTCCGGCTGAGGGCAGAACTGGATACGGCCCTCCCCACCAGTTTCCATGGGGATTGATTCCCCTTGGTGTCCGGCGATGGGGGTTTCGCCTACTGGCGCCTCCTGAGCCTCTCCCCCGCCTAGAACAGTGATGTCACTACATAACCTTCTTGTAGACGTTGTTGGGCCTCCAAGTGCAGAGGTTTGTAGGACAGTAGCAAATTTCCCTCAAGTGGATGACCTAAGGTTTATCAATCCGTGGGAGGCGTAGGTTGAAGATGGTCTCTCTCAAACAACCTTGCAACCAAATAACAAAGAGTCTCTTGTGTCCCCAACACACCCAATACAATGGTAAATTGTATAGGTGCACTAGTTAGGTGAAGAGATGGTGATAAAAGTGCAATATGGATGGTAGATATAGGTTTTTGTAATCTAAAATATAAAAATAACAGGGAAACTAATGATAAAAGTGAGCACAGACGGGATTGCAATGCGTTAAAATAATGCCTAGGGCTCATACTTTCACTAGTGCAAGTTCTCTCAACAATAATAACATAATTGGATCATATAACTATCCCTCAACATGCAACAAAGAGTCATGCCAAAGTCACTAATAGCAGAGAACAAACAAAGAGATTATGGTAGGGTACCGAACCACCTCAAAGTTATCCTTTCTGATCGATCTATTCAAGAGTCCGTAGTAAAATAACACGAAGCTATTCTGTCCGTTCAATCTATCATAGAGTTCGTACTAGAATAACACCTTAAGACATAGATCAACCAAAACTGTAACGTCACCTAGGTACTCCAATGTCACCTCAAGTATCCGTGGGTATGATTATACGATATGCATCACACAATCTCAGATTCATCTATTCAACCAACACAAATAACTTCAAAGAGTGCCCCAAAGTTTCTACCAGAGAGTCAAGATGAAAACGTGTGCCAACCCCTATGCATAAGTTCATGAGGTCACGGAACTCCCAAGTTGATCACCAAAACATACATCAAGAGGATCACATGATATCCCATTGTCACCACAAATAAGCACGTGCAAGACATACATCAAGTGTTCTCAAATCCTTAAAGACTCAATCCGACAAGATAACTTCAAAGGGAAAACTCAATTCATCACAAGAGAGTAGAGGGGGAGAAACATCATAAGATCCAAATATAATAGCAAAGCTCGCGATACATTAAGATCGTAGCACCTCAAGAACACGAGAGAGAGAGAGATCAAACACATAGCTACTGGTACATACCCTCAGCCCCGAGGGAGAACTACTCCCTCCTCGTCATGCAGAGCGCCGGGATGATGAAGATGGCCACCGGAGAGGGATTCCCCCTCCAGCAGGGTGCCGGAACGGGTCTAGATTGGTTTTCGGTGGCTACGGAGGCTTCTGGCGGTGGAACTCCCGATCTATTATGTTCCTCGATGTTTCTAGGGTATATGCATACATATATAGGCGAAAGAAGTCGGTCAGGGGGGCCACGAGGCGGCCACGAGGTAGGGGGCCCGCCCAGGGGGTAGGGCGCGCCCCCTACCCTCGTGGTGGCCCCGGGACTCTTCTGGCCCACCTCCGGTACTCCGTGGGCTTCTTCTGGTCCAAAAATGATCTCCGTGAAGTTTCAGGTCAATTGGACTCCGTTTGATTTTCCTTTTCTGCGATAGTTAAAAACAAGGAAAAAACAGAAACTGGCACTGGGTTCTAGGTTAATAGGTTAGTCCCAAAAATCATATAAAATAGCATATAAATGCATATAAAACATCCAAGGTTGATAATATAATAGCATGGAACAATCAAAAATTATAGATACGTTGGAGACCTATCAGCATCCCCAAGCTTAATTCCTGCTCGTCCTCGAGTAGGTAAATGATAAAAACAGAATTTTTGATGTGAAATGCTACCTAACATATTTATCCATGTAATCTTCTTTATTGTGGCATGAATATTCAGATCCATAAGATTCAAGACAAAAGTTTAATATTGACATGAAAACAATAATACTTCAAGCATACTAACAAAGCAATCATGTCTTCTCAAAATAACATTGCCAAAGAAAGCTATCCCTAGAAAATCATATAGTCTGGCTATGCTCTATCTTCACCACACAAAATATTTAAATCATGCACAACCCCGATGACAAGCCAAGCAATTGTTTCATACTTTTGATGTTCTCAAAAATTTTCAATCTTCACGCAATACATGAGCGTGAGCCATGGATATAGCACTATAGGTGGAATGGAAGGGTGGTTGTGGAGAAGACAAAAAGGAGAGGATAGTCTCACATCAAGTAGGCATATCAACGGGCTATGGAGATGCCCATCAATAGATATCAATGTGAGTGAGTAGGGATTGCCATGCAACAGATGCTCTAGAGCTATAAGTGTATGAAAGCTCAAAAGGAAACTAAGTGGGTGTGCATCCAACTCGCTTGATCACGAAGACCTAGGGCATTTTGAGGAAGCCCATCATTGGAATATACAAGCCAAGTTCTATAATGAAAAATTCACACTAGTATATGAAAGTGACAACATAGGAGACTCTCTATCATGAAGATCATGGTGCTACTATGAATCACATGTGTGGTAAAAGGATAGTAGCGTTGCCCCTTCTCTCTTTTTCTCTCATTTCATTTTTTTCCTTTTTTTCTTTTTTCTAATTGGGCCTTTTCTCTTTTTTATGGCCTCTCTCTTTTTTCATTCGGAGTCTCATCCCGACTTATGGGGGAATCATAGTCTCCATCATCCTTTCCTCACTGGGACAATGCTCTAATAATGATGATCATCACACTTTTATTTACTTACAACTCAAGAATTACAACTCGATACTTAGAACAAAATATGACTCTATATGAATGCCTCCGGCGGTGTACCGGGATGTGCAATGACTCATGAGTGACATGTATGAAAGAATTATGAACGGTGGCTTTGCCACAAATACGATGTCAACTACATGATCATGCAAAGCAATATGACAATGATGAAGCGTGTCATAATAACGGAACGGTGGAAAGTTGCATGGCAATATATCTCGGAATGGCTATGGAAATGACATAATAGGTAGGTATGGTGGCTGTTTTGAGGAAGATATATGGTGGTTTTATGGTACCGGCGAAAGTTGCGCGGTACTAGAGAGGCTAGCAATGGTGGAAGGGTGAGAGTGTGTATAATCCATGGACTCAACATTAGTCATAAAGAACTCACATACTTATTGCAAAAATCTATTAGTTATCGAAACAAAGTACTACACGCATGCTCCTAGGGGGATAGATTGGTAGGAAAATACCATCGCTCGTCCCCGACCGCCACTCATAAGGAAGACAATCAATAAATAAATCATGCTCCGACTTCATCACATAACGGTTCACCATACGTGCATGCTACGGGAATCACAAACTTCAACACAAGTATCTCTCAAATTCACAACTACTCAACTAGCATGACTCTAATATCACCATCTTCATATCTCAAAATAATTATCAAGCATCAAACTTCTCATAGTATTCAATGCACTTTATATGAAAGTTTTTATTATATCCCTCTTGGATGCCCATCATATTAGGACTAAATTCATAACCAAAGCAAACTACCATGCTGTTCTAAAGACTCTCAAAATAATATGAGTGAAGCATGAGAGTTCATCTATTTATTCAAAATAAAACCACCGCCGTGCTCTAAAAAGATATAAGTGAAGCACTAGAGAAAATGACAAACTACTCTGAAAGATATAAGTGAAGATAAATGAGTAGTCGAATAATTATGCAACTATGTGAAGACTCTCTAACATTTAAGAGTTTCAGATCTTGGTATTTTATTCAAACAGCAAGCTAAACTAAATAAAATAAAATGACGCTCCAAGAAAAACACATATCATGTGGTAAATAAAAATATAGCTCCAAGTAAAGTTACCGATGAACGAAGACGAAAGAGGGGATGCCTTCTGTAGCGACCCGACCTCAGACGGTCAAGTCTCTGTGCTTAAGTGTCATCCCTAGATCGGTATGCTGACACACACAGTACTCGAGGATTTATAACAGAGGTAAATCACATGTACAAAGTAACGTAAATACTATTACCTCAATCCAAAATAGCAGAAGTAACAAGGTTGTGGATTCCCATCAACACCAACGGCAAAGTTGAGTGTAGAAATCGTAACCCTAATGTATCACTTACTCGTCGTAAGATATCCTGCAACATGAGACGTTGCAGCCACAAAGGGTCAGTACATTGAATGTATTGGCAAATTCACACCAGAGGATAATGATGAATAAAGGCTATCACTACATGCATCTTTGGCTGGTGGAAAGCTCTACGGTTATAAGGTTTTTGCGAAAAGCCAATTTTTCCCTACTGCAAAGGAATAAATTTTATTTAACTATCATGGTGGTTGTTAAACATTGAGAATGGTTGACAGCATTCTCAATCCCAATTAAGCATCATCATAAAAACCCAACAATATTCATTTAAAGTAACGTGATGAGATTCACATGATAATCCAGGTACTAGATACTCAAGACGTCCATAACCGGGGACACGGCTAACCATGATTAGTTTATACACTCTGCAGAGGTTTGCGCACTTTTCCCCACAAGACTCGATCGCCTCCGTTTGGTTTCTCGCACTTCACGGTGTTTGAGAAACTGATGACCGAGACATAGTCTTTCAGAAGCGCTAGCACCTTACGATGGAAAGACCGTTACACCTACTTTCCCCTACATCTGCTAGTCTACCCTGTAATTGTTCGCACGACTTAATCAACTATGCTAGAGCCCATAATAGCTTGTGGCTGCACACGGAAGTTTCTAGTATGAAAAATCTCATGATCCCTTTGAGCCTGGGTGGCGGTCCATAAAAAAACAGGCAATCCTGGTCTACCCAGGTGCCTAGACAGGAAATCCTGGAATACCCAGGTGCCTCAATCCACCCAGATGTGTGTTTAAGTTGCCACCTTAAGTAAACCATTAATTAACAATCTCACATCTGTCATGAATACTCTCAAAACCCAATCCACGTCTACGAGCATAGCATGGCAATGTAAGCATAACGTAATAGTAACTCCCAAGGGTTTGATAATAAACATGTAATAGGTACTACCTCAACTACTTCCCATCCCACAATTTAATTAGATCCTAATCATGCAATGTTTGAGGTTTGATCTAATGCAATAAAAACTAGGTATGAAAGAGGTATGATCAAAGTGTGAACTTGCCTGTAATGTTGATGAAGATGATTCGCACTCAAAACTCTTGATAGTTCTACTCGTCACACTCCGGTCAATCTATCGTAAGCAAGCAATAGTAACCACACATAAGCAATCACTCAAAGATCAGAGAGAACAAAGAAAACAATTCGGAAAACGTCAAAACCAAGCAAATAACTCTTGCAACATAAAACAATTTCTAACAGTACCAAAATTATGTGAACTTGGCCTTATCAGAAAGTTTAGGTCAAGAGCTACGATTTGCAAAAAGAATCAACCGAAACGGAGCTACGAAACTCAAGTTACGATCAAAAGAAGTTCAAATACAAATCTGGTTGAATTCAAATTTTAAAACTTTCAAAAACATGTTTGAGTTGGATTAATGGATAGAGGGGATCGTAACGAAGACGTGAGCGTTGGTTTCATTGGATTTGGATAAACGAGTGAAAAGTAATGATCGTTTGAAAAACTGGGACTATTCTGTAAGAAAAACTAATTGCAACCGGGTCCCTGGCTACGTGGCAGAATCTTACTGGATGTAACCGTTTGCTTCAGAAGTTTATCGAACGAACGTTCGTCAATTAAAGAAAAATGATTTGAAAAAAATAGACGATCTAATCCTAGCCCTAGATCTATGATCGGACGGACGAGGAGAGACGGGGCGTTACCGCGGCGGTTAGGCTCGACGTCGCCGGAGAAGACAGCGGCAGCGGTGTCGGCTTCGAGCGAGCGGCGGCTCTGGTGGTCCTTCGGCATGGCCATGGGGTTGGGAAGAAGCGGCGCGAGGTGGTGAAGCCGATGGCGGGGTCGACGCTCGGCTGCGGTGTCGGAACAGCGCGGGGCTTGGCGGTGGAGCTCGTCGGATCTCGCAAACTCCGGCGAGTTCGCGTGGAGCATGGGGAGGGTCTCGGGCCTTCTGGTTAGAGGCAAAACGAGGCCGGGGCCTGGCTATATATAGGAGGGGGCGAGGCTTGGGCGAGGGGCAAGGTGGAGAGGAGAGTCCAGGGCGGACTCGGCGTCGGCCGGCGTCGGCGTACAGGAGAAGGACTCCTGCTGCCTTGCGGGAGGAGGAAGAGGACACGGGGCCCACCTGTCGGCCTCCGCGGGAGAGAGAGGGAGGGAACGGGCGACCAGGGCGAAGGCGGTTCGCGCGAGGGGAAGAGGCCATGGGCCGATTCGGCTGGGCCGTGGGGCGGAGAGAGGGAGAGAGATAGCAGTGCTGGACTTCGGCCTGGCACTGTTCGAAGAGCTTTTCTCTTCTTTTTTTTAACACAGACAAACAAAAATAATAATAAAGCAAAGGAAAAACAAATATAGTCATATAATATATCAACATTTGCAGAAAAAGATTTTCTAACACATGGACATTTTTATAATACCAAATAAAATCCACACAAATTTAGATAAATCAAAGAGTGCTACTGGTCTAATAAAATCCAATAAAAACCATTTTAAAAATACCAAAATGATTTCAAATTTATTTATCTCCAATTTTCTGATGTGGGGAATCATGTTACCCTATTTTCCATATATTTTATTTTTGGAGAAAAATAATTTGAATAAAACTCAAATAAATCCAGATTGAAAATTAATTCCAAAAGGACTTTGAAATTGATCCTTTGAAACTCACAACTCATATTTCATATAATTTGAAGAAGTCATTTTATCTTCGCTCGTGAAAATCATTGAGTTGCATCAAGTTTCAGAATTGGAAATATTCTCAAATGAAATTCAAATATTTTCAACACCCCTTGTCATTTAAATAAATGGAAGAAGTCATGTCATCTTCTCTCCAGGGTTTCGTGGTGAAAAGAATTTGAATTCACGGAGATCAGAAAGAAAATATGAAAGTTTGAGAAAGTCCTTTTATTCCCTCTCATTTAACTTTCAAAAAGTTTCGAATTCACTCACTTTCAGACAATCAATCAAACAATCAATCAAATCTATCTATTTATTATAACATTCCAAAATTTAGAATTTTGGGATGTTACACCTTCCGGGGAATCCCCAAGCTTAGGCTTTTGGTTGTCCTTGAATATTACCTTGGGGTGCCTTGGGAATCCCCAAGCTTAGGCTCTTGCTACTCCTTATTCCATAGTCCATCGAATCTTTACCCAAAACTTGAAAACTTCATAACACAAAACTTAACACAAAACTCGTAAGCTCCGTTAGTATAAGAAAATAAATCAGCACTTAGGTACTATTGTGAACTCATTCTAAATTCATATTAGTGTAATATCTACTTTATTTCAACTTCTCTATGGTTCATACCCTCCGATACTACTCACAGATTTATCAAAATAAGCAAACAACACATAGAGAACATAATCTGTCAAAAACAGAATACTCTGTAGTAATCTATAGGTTCCGTATACTTCTGTAACTCCAAAAATACTGAGAAATTAGGAAGTCCTAGGTAATTTGTTTATTAATCTACTTCAATTGTAATTGGCATTTTATTGCTCTCTGGTAAGAAATGAAAATTATTCACGTGAGCGCATACTTTCTGTTTTTTACAGCAAGATCAACAAGACTTTCCCCAAGTAGATCCTAAAGGCTTTACTTGGCACAAACACTAATTAAAAGCATAAAACCACATCTAACCAGAGGCTAGATGAATTATTTATTAATAAACAGGAGCAAAAAGCAAGGAGCTAAAATAAAATTGGGTTGCCTCCCAACAAGCGCTATCGTTTAACGCCCCTAGCTAGGCATGATGATTTCAATGATGCTCACATAAAAGATAAGAATTGAAACATAAAGAGAGCATCATGAAGAATATGACTAGCACATTTAAGTCTTACCCTATTCCTTTGCATAGGGATTTTGTGAGCAAACAACTTATGGGAACAATAATCAACTAGCATAGGAGGGCAAAACAAGCATAACTTCAAAACTTTAAGCACGTAGAGAGGAAACATGATATTATTGCAATTCTTACAAGCATATATTCCTCCCTCATAATAATTTTAAGTAGCATAATGAATGAATTCAACAATATAACTATCACAGAAAGCATTCTTTTCATAAGCCACAAGCATAGAAATTTTATTACTCTCCACACAAGCAAAATTCTTCTCATTCGGAATAGTGGGAGTATCATAAGAAACTCGAATACTACAAATTGTTTCCACATTAAAAGAGTAATATTCAGAAAAATGGTAATCATAGTCATGACAAGTTTTATAAATATAATCATCACTACTTTTATAGCATAAGTGTCATCACAATAATCATCATAAGTAGCAACTTTGTTCTCATCATAATCAATTGAAACCTCTTCCAAGATAGTGAAATCATCACTAAATAAAGTCATGACCTCTCCAAATCCACTTTCATCAATATAATCATCATAACTAGTAGGCATGCTATCATCATTATAAATTTTCATATCAAATCTTGGGAGACTAAAAATATCATCTTCATTAAACATAGCATCCCCAAGCTTGGGACAAACATTAATTGCAGCAAATATATTCTCAAAAACATCATCTTCATCAAACATAGCATCCCCAAGCTTGGGCCTTTTCATATCATAAGCATAATCACTCTCATCATTAATAGTATGGATGTCACCAATAGTATAGCAATTATCATCATCACAATGAGTAATGGGAGCAACATCATTTGGGAGAGATACCTTTCTAACTTTGCTTCTCCGTCTTTTCTTTTTCTTCTTCACATCATGTGTGGGTTTAATCCTCTTTTCGGATCTCCTTATTAATGAGATTGGTTGAATAGGAGGCTCCTCCTCGTTACCTGATTCATCATAAGAAATAATAGGAGGATATTGGGAAGTCTATTCCCTTTCATTAGTATTCTCTTCATCCTCTATTTGTTTTCTTTTCTTTATGTAATTGGCAATATAAGGATTTTCAATGCAATTTACTGCACAATACATATAAATTTCCTCTAGATCAATATCGAGGAATTTCTTGAGGTTATATTCTGGAATAAGCTTAGTTTGACGTTTCATTTCTTCATAACCCAAAAGCAAACTAAGTTCATTATGATGTGCAAGGGAAATCAAGTCATCACAATTTTTGGACATGATTCGATCATGAAACAATTTGCATTTGATATTTAAATGACCATGTTCATTGCAAGTTCACAAGTATGGCTAAGATATTTTAAATTTTCAGCACTAACACTTAGCCTTTCTTGCAACCATTTAGTTTCCAAATACTTATGCCTCTTGCAAAATCTATTTTTCCCTATTTGGTATGTACTTGCAAACTCTATGCACTCCACAAAAATTGACATGCTTATAACAGATATTTTCATCATAACTAGTGCAATCATCATTAGTACTATGGATATTCACGGTGTTCATACTAACAACATTGCAATCATGCTCATCATTCATAGATCTAGTGCCAAACATTTTATAGACTTCTTCTTCTAGCATTTGAGCGTAATTTTCCTTTCCATCATTCTCACAAAAGATATTAAAAAGATGAAGCGTATGAGGCAAACTCAATTCCATTGTTTTGTAGTTTTCTTTTATAAACTAAACTAGTGCTAAAACAAGAAACAAAAAGATTCGATTGCAAGATCTAAAGATATACCTTCAAGCACTAACCTCCCCGGCAACGGTGCCAGAAAAGAGCTTGATGTCTACTACACAACCTTCTTCTTGTAGACGTTGTTGGGCCTCCAAGTGCAGAGGTTTGTAGGACAGTAGCAAATTTCCCTCAAGTGGACGACATAAGGTTTATCAATCCATGGGAGGCGTAAGTTGAAGATGGTCTCTCTTAAGCAACCCTGCAACCAAATAACAAAGAGTCTCTGGTGTCCCCAACACACCCAATACAATGGAATATTGTATAGGTGCACTAGTTCAGCGAAGAGATGGTGATACAAGTGCAATATGGATGGTAGATATAGGTTTTTGTAATGTGAAAATATAAAAACAGAATGGTAACTAATGATAAAAGTGAGCACAGACGGTATTGCAATGCGTTAAAACAAGGCTAGGGTTCATACTTTCACTAGTGCAAGTTCTCTCAATAGTAATAACATAATTGGATCATATAACTATCCCTCAACATGCAACAAAGAGTCACTCCAAAGTGACTATTAGTGGATAACAAACGAAGAGATTATGGTAGGGTAAGAAACTACCTCAAAGTTACCCTTTCTGATCGATCTATTCAAGAGTCTGTAGTAAAATAACACGAAGCTATTCTTTCCGTTTAATCTATATAGAGTTCGTACTAGAATAACACCTTAAGACACAAATCAACCAAAACCCTAATGTCACCTAGATACTCCAATGTCACCTCAAGTATCCGTGGGTATGATTATACGATATGCATCACACAATCTCAGATTCATCTATTCAACCAACACAGAGAACTTCAAAGAGTGCCCCAAAGTTTCTACCGGAGAGTCGAGACGAAAACGTGTGCCAACCCCTATGCATAAGTTCACGAGGTCACAGAACTCGCAAGTTGATCACCAAAGCATACATCAAGTGTATCACATGATATCCCATTGTCACCACAGATAAGCACGTGCAAGACATACATCAAGTGTTCTCAAATCCTTAAAGACTCAATCCGATAAGATAACTTCAAAGGGAAAACTCAATTCATCACAAGAGATTAGAGGGGGAGAAACATCGATCGTACCACCTCAAGAACACGAGAGAGAGAGAGAGAGAGATCAAACACATAGCTAGTGGTACATACCCTCAGCCCCAAGGGAGAACTACTCCCTCCTCGTCATGGAGAGCGCCGAGATGATGAAGACGGCCACCAGAGAGGGATTCCCCCTCCGGCAGGGTGCCGGAACGGGTCTAGATTGGTTTTCGGTGGCTACAGAGGCTTCTGGCGGTGGAACACCCGATCTATTATGTTCCTCGATGTTTCTAGGGTATATGGATATATATAGTCGAAAGAAGTCGGTCGGGGGGCACGAGGCGGCCACGAGGCAGGGCGGCGCGCCCAGGGGGGTTGGGCGCGCCCCCACCCTCGTGGTGGCCTCGGGACTCTTCTAGCCCACCTTCGGTACTCCGTGGGCTTCTTCTGGTCCAAAAATGATCTCTGTGAAGTTTCAGGTCAATTGGACTCTGTTTGACTTTCCTTTTCTGTGATAGTTAAAAACAAGGGGAAAAACATAAACTGGCACTGGGCTCTAGGTTAATAGGTTAGTCCCAAAAATCATATAAAATAGCATATAGATGCATATAAAACATCAAAGGTTGATAATATAATAGCATGGAACAATAAAAAATTATAGATACGTTGGAGACGTATCAAACAGTCTTTCGGGACAGCACCTCCTCATCGTCCTTGGCCTTGGGGGAGTGAGCGGCCTGCGGTGAATCGCTGGCCATCGCCTTTGAGTCCAGCGAACCTCGTGATGAGGATCGCTGGGAGCTGTCATGGACTGGACTGTAATAGCATAACTAATTATATCAATACAATGAAGAAAAAAGACTTGGTTTATGGGCGGATATGAGTTTTAGCACTTACGATGCGGCCCGAGGCTTAGTGCGAAGGCGTCTCTCCGGACTGCTGTCGACGTCCCATGCGGAGTTATGTGCAAGGGAGCTCTTCCCTTTCTTGGACGTCTCCGCCTCCAGATTTGTGGAAGTCACCATCTTCTTCCTCCACTCATCAGGGGGACGGTTGTTCTCCTCCTCCTCCTCCTCCTCATCGGCGTCGTCTTCGGCGGCGGAGGAGCGGGTCTTGTCTTCGGACGTCGCATCCGAAGCGCCCTTGCGGTGGAGGCCACTCCGGACCCCCTTGGCCTTCCCTGTGGCCTTCTTCTCCGGCGCCTTATAGGGCGTCGGCACCAGCATCTTCGCTAAACGCAGGATGACCGATTCTTTAGGCAGCGGAGCCGAACATTGGATCCGCTTTGCCTTCTCCATCCCTTCCTAAAGAAGCCCTGATAATAAAAGCTTAGATATCATCCTTGAAACAAGCAAGTAAAGGTTGCGGTAAAGATTTACCTTGCTGGTGGAGCAATTAATGCTGTACCCGCGGTCCGAGGTTGTGGCCTGCGGTGTCTCGTTGCCCATGAAGAGAAACTTCCAGGCATCTTCGTGGGTTGTTTCGAAGAGCCTCTCTAGGGTTTGGTGCTTCTTCAGATTAAACTCCCATAGAGAGTGACTTCGGCCTTGGTAGGGGAGAATTCGGCAAACTAGCATCACCTGGATTACATCGACAAGTTTGATATCCTTGTCCACCATGCTTTGAATGCGCATTTGCAGCACTGTCAGTGTTGGGGAACGTAGCAGAAATTCAAAATTTTCTACACATCACAAAGATCAATCTATGGAGTAATCTAGCAACGAGGGAAGGAGAGTGCATCTACATACCCTTGTAGATCGCTAAGCGGAAGCGTTCAAGTGAACGGGGTTGATGGAGTCGTACTCGTCGTGATCCAAATCACCGATGATCCTAGTGCCGAACGGACGGCACCTCCGTGTTCGACACACGTACAGCCCGGTGACGTCTCCTACGCCTTGATCCAGCAAGGGGAGAAGGAGAGGTTGGGGAAGACTCCATCCAGCAGCAGCACGACGGCGTGGTGGTGGTGGAGGAGTGTGGTACTCCAGAAGGGCTTCGCCAAGCACCGCAAGAGACGAGGAGGGAGAGGGGTAGGGCTGTGCCAAGAAGGAGATGTTCTCGTGTGTCTGGCAGCCCAAAACCCCCACTATACATAGGGGAAAGGGAGGGGCTACGCCCCCACCTAGGTTTCCACCCCTAGGGGTGGCGGCCAGCCCTAGATCCCATCTAGGGGGCGGCCAAGGGGGGAGAGAGGGGGGGCGCACCACTAGGTGGGCCTTAGGCCCATCTGAGCCTTGGGTTTCCCCCGTTTCCCTTCTCTCTTCGCCTTGGGCCCTGGTTGGGGGGCGCACCAGCCCACCTGGGGCTGGTCCCCCTCACACTTGGCCCACGCATCCCTCTGGGGCAGGTAGCCCCACCTGGTGGACCCCCGGGACCCTCCCGGTGGTCCCGGTACGTTACCGATAGCACCCGAAACTTTTCCGGTGACCAAAACAAGACTTCCCATATATAAATCTTTACCTTTGGACCATTCCGGAACTCCTCGTGATGTCCGGGATCTCATCCGGGACTCCGAACAACATTCGGTAACCACGTAAATCTATTCCCTATAACCCTAGAGTCATCGAACCTTAAGTGTGTAGACCCTACGGGTTCGGGAACCATGCAGACATGACCGAGACAACTCTCCGGTCAATAACCAACAACGGGATCTGGATACCCATGTTGGCCCCCACATGTTCCACGAAGATCTCATCGGATGAACCACGATGTCAAGGATTTAATCAATCCCGTATACAATTCCCTTTGTCTAGCAGTACGATACTTGCCCGAGATTCGATCATCGGTATCCCGATACCTTGTTCAATCTCGTTACCGGCAAGTCTCTTTACTCGTTCCGTAACACATCATCCCGTGATCAACTCCTTGATCACATTGTGCACATTATGATGATGTCCTACCGAGTGGGCCCAGAGATACCTCTTCGTTTACACGGAGTGACAAATCCCAGTCTCAATTCGTGCCAACCCAACAGACACTTTCGGAGATACCTGTAGTGAACCTTTATAGCCACCCAGTTACGTTGTGACGTTTGGCACACCCAAAGCACTCCTACGGTATCCGGGAGTTGCACAATCTCATGGTCTAAGGAAATGATACTTGACATTAGAAAAGCTTTAGCATACGAACTACACGATCTTTGTGCTAGGCTTATGATTGGGTCTTGTCCATCACATCATTCTCCTAATGATGTGATCCCGTTATCAACGACATCCAATGTCCATGGTCAGGAAACCGTAACCATCTATTGATCAACGAGCTAGTCAACTAGAGGCTTACTAGGGACATGGTGTTGTCTATGTATCCACACATGTATCTGAGTTTCCTATAAATACAATTCAAGCATGGATAATAAACGATTATCATGAACAAGGAAATATAATAATAACCAATTTATTATTGCCTCTAGGGCATATTTCCAACAGTCTCCCACTTTCACTAGTGTCAATAATCTAGTTCACATCGCCATGCGATTAACACTTACAGGTCACATCGCCATGTGACCAACATCCAAGAGTCTACTAGACTCAATGATCTAGTTCACATCACTATGTGATAAACACTCAAAGAGTTCTGGGTTTGATCATGTTATGCTTGTGAGAGAGGTTGTAGTCAACGGGTCTTGCCATATTTAGATCCCTATGTATTTCGCAAAACTTTATGTCATATCGTAGATGCTGCTACCACATTCCATTGGAGCTATTCCAAATTGTTGCTCCATTATACGTATCCAATATCTCTACTCAGAGCTATCCGGATAGGTGTTAAGCTTGCATCGACGTAACTCTTTACGTCGAACTCTTTATCACCTCCATAACCGAGAAACATTTCCTTATTCTTCTAAGGATAATTTTTGACCGCTATCCGGTGATCTACTCCTAGATCACCTTTGTACCCTCTTGCCAGACATGTGGCAAGGCACACATCAGGTGCGGTACACAGCATGGCATAGCGTATAGAGCCTATGACAAGAGCATAGGGGACGACCTTCGTCCTTCCTCTTTCTTCTGCCGTGGTCAAGCTTTGAGTCTTACTCAACTTCACACCTTACAACTCAGGTAAGAACCCCTTCTTTGACTGATCTATTTTGAACTCCTTCAAAAACATGTCAAGGTGTGCGTTCTTTGAAAGTACCATCAGGTGTCTTGATCCATCTCTATAGATCTTGATGCCCAATATGTAAGCAGCTTTATCCAAGTCTTCCTTTGAAAATCACTCTTCAAACAACCGTTTATGCTTTCCAGAAATTCTACATTATTTCGGATCAACAATATGTCATCCACATATACTTATCAGAAATGTTGTAGTGCTCCCACTCACTTTCTTGTAAATACAAGTTTCTAGCAAACATTGTATAAACCTAAAAGCTTTGATCACTCCATCAAAATATATATTCCGATTCTGAGATGCTTGCTCTAGTCCATAGAAGGATTGCTGGAGCCAGCATACCTTTTAGCATCCTTAGGATCGACAAAACCTTTTATTGTATCACATACAACTTTTCTTATGAAAACTGGTAAGAAAACTTGTTTTGACATCCATCTGTAAGATTTCATAATCGAAAAATACAGCTAATGCTAACATGATTCCGACGGACTTAAGCATTGCTACGGGTGAGATATTCTCATCTTATTCAATGCCTTGAACTTGTGAAAAGACTCTTTCCCACAAGTCGAGCTTCATAGACGGTAACATTATCGCCCACGTCCGTCTTCTTCTCAAAGATCCATTTATCTCGATGGCTTGCCGATCAACGGGCAAGTCCACCAAAGTCCATACATGGATCCTATCTCGGATTTAATGGCTTCTAACCATTTGTCGTAATACGGGCCCACCATCGCTTCTCCATAGCTCGTAGGTTCATTGTTTTCTAACAACATGATATCTAAGACAGGATTACCGTACCACTCAGGAGTAGTACATATCCTTGTCGACCTACGAGGTTCGATAGCAACTTGATCCGAAGCTTCATGATCACTATCATTAACTTCCTATTCAATAGACGTAGGTGCCACAGAAAATGTCTTTCTATGTTGCATCACTCTCTGGTTGAAGTAAAGGTTCGACAACCTCATCAAGTTCTATCTTCCTCCCACTCAATTCTTTCGAGAGAAACTCCTTCTCGAGAGAGGACCCGTTCTTAGCGACAAACAATTTGCCCTCGGATCTGAGATAGAAGGTATACCCAACTGTCACCTTTGGGTATCCTATGAAGATGTGTTTGTCCACTTTGGGTTCGAGCTTCTCCGGCTGAAGCCTTAAGCATCGCAGCCCCAAACATTAAGAAACGACAACTTTGGTTTCTTGCCAAACCAATGTTCTTATGACGTCATCTCAACGGACTTAGATGGTGTCCTATCTAAAGTGAATGCAGTTGTCTCTAACACATAACCTCAAAATGAAAACGGTAGATTGATAAGAGACATCATAGATCGCACCATATCTCATAAGGTTCGATTACGATGTCCGGACACACCATAACCCAGTGGTGTTCCAGGTGGCTTCAACTGTGAAACAATTCCACAATGTCTTACGTGTTTGCCAAACTCATAACTCAGATATTCTCATTGATCAGATCGTAGGAATTTGATCTTCTTGTTATGATGATTCTTAACTTCACTCTGAAATCGCCTGAACTTTTCAAACATTTCAGACTTGTGCTTCATTAAGTAAATATACCTATATCTACTCAAATTGTCAGTGAAGATGAGAAAATAGCGATATCCACCGCATGCTTCAATTCTCATTGGATCACACGCATCAGCATGTATGATTTCCAACAAGTCACTTGCCCGTTTCATTGTACCTGAAAACGGGGTCTTAGTCATCCTGCCCATGAGGCATGGCTCGCATGTGTCAAGCGATTCAAAATCAAGTGACTCCAAACATCCATTGACATGGAGTTTCTTCATGCATCTTACGCCAATATGACCTAAGCGGCAGTGCCACGAGAAAGTGGTACTATCATTATTAACTCTACATCTTTTGGCGTGAACATGTGTATTACCACGACCGAGATTCAATGAACCATTCACATAGGGTGCATGACCATGAAAGGTATCATTCATGTAAATAGAATAACCATTATTCTCTAACTTAAATGAATGACCGTATTGCAATGAACATGATCTAATCATATTCATGCTCAACGTAAACACCTGATAACATTTATCTAGGTTCAATACTAATCCCGAAGGCAGATGGAGCGTGCGATGGTGATCTCATCAACTTTGGAAACACTTCCAACACACATCGTCACCTCGCCCTTAGCCAGTCTCCGTTTAGTCCGTAGCTTTTGCTTCAAGTCACCAATAATAGTAACTGAACCGGTATCCAATACCCAAGTGCTACCAGGAGTACTAGTGAGGTACACATTAATGACACGTATAAACTTTGAAGTTGCCAGCCTTATTATCTACCATGCATTTGGGGTAATTCTGCTACCAGTGACCGTTCCCCTTACAATAGAAGCATTTAGTCTCGGGTTTGGGTTCAACCTTGGGTTCCTTCACTGGAGCGGCAACTGGTTTGCCATCCATGAAGTTTCCCTTCTAGCCCTTGCCCTTCTTGAAACCAGTGGTCTTATTAAACCATCAACACCTGATGCTCCTTCTTGATTTCTACCTTTTGCGGTCTTAAGCACCGCGAACAGCTCCGGGATCAACTCCATCCCTTGCATGTCATAGTTCATCACGAAGATCTAGTAGCTTAGTGATAGTGGCTAGAGAACTCAATCAATCACTATCTTATCTGGAAGTTTAACTCCCACTTGATTTAAGTGATTGTAGCACCCAGACATTCTGAGCACATGCTCACTAGCTGAGCTATTCTCCTCCATCTTGTTGGCAAAAGAACTTGTCAGAGGTCTCACACCTCTCAACACGGGCATGAGCCTGAAATCCCAATTTCAGCTCTTGGAACATCTCATATGTTCTATGGCATTCAAAACGTCATTGGAATCCCGATTCTAAGCCGTAAAGTATGGTGCACTAAACTATCAGGTAGTCATCAGAATGTGTCTGTCAGGTGTTCACAACATCCACAGACGACGTTGTAGGGGTTTGCACATCGAGCGGTGCATCAAAGACGTAAGCCTTCTGTGTAGCAGTGAGGACACTCCTCGAACTACGGACCTAGTCCACATCAGTGCTTACAATATCTTTCAACTTGGTCTTTCTCTAGGAACGTATTGAAACAGGGAGCTACAACGTGAGCTATTCATCTACAACATATTTGCAAAGACAATTTAGACTATGTTCATGATAATTGAGTTCATTTAATGAACTCCCACTCAGATAGACATCCCTCTAGTCATCTAAGTGAAACATGACCCGAGTCAACTAGGCCGTGTCCGATCATCACGTGAGACGGACTAGTCAACATCGGTGAACATCTTCATGTTGATCGTATCTTCTATATGACTCATGCTCGACCTTTCGGTCTTCCGCGTTCCGAGGCCATGTCTGTACATGCTAGGCTCGTCAAGTCAACCTAAGTGTTTTTGCTATGTAAATCTGGCTTACACCCGTTGTATTCGAAAGTTAGAATCTATCACACCCGATCATCACGTGGTGCTTCAAAACGACGAACCTTCGCAATGGTGCACAGTTAGGGGGAACACTTTCTTGAAATTTTAGCGAGGGATCATCTTATTTAAGCTACCGTCGTTCTAAGCAAATAAGATGTAAAACATGATAAACATCACATGCAATCAAATAGTGACCTGATATGGCCAATATCATTTTGCTCCTTTTGATCTCCATCTTCGGGGCTCCATGATCATCGTTGTCACCGGCATGACACCATGATCTCCATCATCGTGTCTTCTTGAAGTTGTCTCGTCATCTATTACTTCTACTACTATGGCTAACGCTTTAGCAATAAAGTAAAGTAATTACATGACGTTTATGTTGATACGCAGGTTATAAATAAATAAAGACAACTCTTATGGCTCCTGCCGGTTGTCATACTCATCGACATGCAAGTCGTGATTCCTATTACAAGAACATGATCAATCTCATACATCACATATATCATTCATCACATCCTTTTGGCCATATCACATCACAAAACACTTGCTGCAAAAACAAGTTAGACGTCCTCTAATTGTTGTTGCAAGTTTTTACGTGGCTGCTATAGGTTTCTAGCAAGAACGTTTCTTACCTACGCCAAAACCACAACGTGATATGCCAATTTCTATTTACCCTTCATAAGGACCCTTTTCATCGAATCCGATCTGACTAAAGTGGGAGAGACAGACACCCGCTGGCCACCTTATGCAACTAGTGCATGTCAGTCGGTGGAACCAGTCTCACGTAAGAGTACGTGTAAGGTCGGTCCGGGCCGCTTCATCCCACGATGCCGCCGAATCAAGATAAGACTAGTAACGGCAAGTAAATTGACAAAATCAACGCCCACAACTGCTTTGTGTTCTACTCGTGCATAGAAAGTACGCATAGACCTAGCTCATGATGCCACTGTTGGGGAACCTAGCAGAAATTCAAAATTTTCTACGCATCACCAAGATCAATCTATGGAATAATCTAGCAACGAGGGAAGGAGAGTGCATCTACATACCCTTGTAAATCGCTAAGCGGAAGCGTTCAAGTGAACGGGGTTGATGGAGTCGTACTCATCGTGATCCAAATCACCGATGATCCTAGTGCCGAACGGACGGCACCTCCGTGTTCGACACACGTACAGCCCGGTGACGTCTCCTACGCCTTGATTCGGCAAGGGGAGAAGGAGAGGTTGGGGAAGACTCCATCCAGCAGCAGCACGATGGCGTGGTGGTGGTGGAGGAGCGTGGTACTCCAGCAGGGCTTCGCCAAGCACCGCAAGAGACGAGGAGGGAGAGGGGTAGGGCTGCGCCAAGAAGGAGATGTTCTCGTGTGTCTGGCAGCCCAAAACCCCCACTATGTATAGGGGAAAGGGAGGAGCTGCGCCCCCACCTAGGTTTCCACCCCTAGGGGTGGCGCAAGCCCTAGATCCCATCTAGGGGGCGGCCAAGGGGGGAGAGTGGGGGGGCGCACCACTAGGTGGGCCTTAGGCCCATCTGAGCCTAGGGTTTCCCCTTTTCCCTTCTCTCTTCGCCTTGGGCCCTGGTAGGGGGGCGCACCAGCCCACCTGGGGCTGGTCCCCCTCACACTTGGCCCACGCAGACCTCTGGGGCAGGTAGCCCCACCTGGTGGACCCCCGGGACCCTCCCGGTGGTCCCGGTACGTTCCACGATGATCTCATCGGATGAACCACGATGTCAAGGATTTAATCAATCCCGTATACAATTCCCTTTGTCTAGCGGTATGATACTTGCCCGAGATTCGATCGTCGGTATCCCGACACCTTGTTCAATCTCGTTACCGGCAAGTCTCTTTACTCGTTCCGTAACACATCATCCCGTGATCAACTCCTTGATCACATTGTGCACATTATGATGATGTCCTACCGAGTGGGCCTAGAGATACCTCTCCGTTTACACGGAGTGACAAATCCCAGTCTCGATTCGTGCCAACCCAACAGACACTTTCGAAGATACCTGTAGTGAACCTTTATAGCCACCCAGTTACGTTGTGACGTTTGGCACACCCAAAGCACTCCTACGGTATCCGGGAGTTGCACAATCTCATGGTCTAAGGAAATGATACTTGACATTAGAAAAGCTTTAGCATACGAACTACACGATCTTTGTGCTAGGCTTATGATTGGGTCTTGTCCATCACATCATTCTCCTAATGATGTGATCCCGTTATCAACGACATCCAATGTCCATGGTCAGGAAACCGTAACCATCTATTGATCAACGAGCTAGTCAACTAGAGGCTTACTAGGGACATGGTGTTGTCTATGTATCCACACATGTATCTGAGTTTCCTATCAATACAATTCTAGCATGGATAATAAACGATTATCATGAACAAGGAAATATAATAATAACCAATTTATTATTGCCTCTAGGGCATATTTCCAACAGTCAGCTCGTCTGGCGAACACCAGTTCGGGCTCTTCTCAACCCAGGAGGTGAGTCACATGGGAGCTCCGGAGTTGAATTCGGCAACCGCGGCCCAGGTGGCATCGCGGGGTTCTGTAATGTAGAACCATAGTTTCTTCCATTCCTTGACAGACTCCATGAAAGTGCCGTTTGGCCAGGAGAGGTTGGCCAGCTTGCTCACCATGGCGCCTCCGGACTCCGTGTTCTAGCCATCCACCACCTTCGGCTTCACATTGAAGATTTTGAGCCACAACCTGAAGTGGGGTTGGATGCGAAGGAAGGCTTCACACACGATGATGAACGCCGAGATATTGAGAAAGGAGTTCGGGGATAGGTCGTGGAAGTCTATCCCGTAGTAGAACATCAGCCCACGGACGAAGGGGTGGAGTGGAAAACCTAACCCATGGAGGAAATGAAGGATGAATGCTACCCTCTCATTGGGCTTCGGCGTGGGAACGATTTTTCCCTGGGCTGGAAGGCGGTGGGCGATTCCCTTCGCCAGATACCCGGCCGCTCGAAGCTCGGCGACATCCTCCTCCTTGACGGAGGAGGACATCCACTTGCCTTGACCTCCGGATCCGGACATGGTTGAGTGCCTGCTTTAGTGGGAAACAGATGCGAACTTGGGCGCTGGAGCTCAAGAGTGGAAAAGGCAGAGGGAGAGAGAAGGCGTGGGTGAAGAAAAGGGATTCTTATCTCCTTATAAAGGCAGTGAATATGGAACGCCTCCCCACTCGCCTTGAAATTCGCCTACTCCCAAGGGCTTTATAAACGGCACAGTTGGGTTACCCACGCCCGTATTGATGAGGATCCTGCAATAAGGGGACACGATCTCTGCTTTGACAAGACATGCCAATGGAAGTCGCATCTCGAAACACGGGATGGCAGACAAAACGGTTCGATATAGTGACCGGGTAGACATGATGTCATGTTGTAAAAAAGTTGTCAGCGGATTGGACTCGTGGAATATTATTGTGACACCCGCGATTCAATCGTACACTAATCATACACGCAAACGTGTACGATCAAGATCAGGGACTCACGGGAAGATATCACAACACAACTCTACAAATAAAATAAGTCATACAAGCATCATATTACAAGCCTGGGGCCTCGAGGGCTCGAATACAAGAGCTCGATCATAGACAAGTTAGCGGAAGCAACAATATCTGAGTACAGACATAAGTTAAACAAGTTTGCCTTAAGAAGGCTCGCACAAATTGGGATACAGATCGAAAGAGGCGCAGGCCTCCTGCCTGGAATCCTCCTAAACTACTCCCGGTCGTCGTCATCAGGTTGCACGTAGTAGTAGGCACCTCCCGAGTAGTAGTAGTCGTCATCGACGGTGGCGTCTGGCTCCTGGGCTCCAACGTCTAGTCGCAGCAATCGAGTATAGAAAGGGGAAAAATGGGGAGCAAAGCAACCGTGAGTACTCATCCAAAGTACCCGCAAGCAAGGAGCTACACTACATATGTATGCATTGGTATCAAATGGAAAAGGCTATCATATGTGGACTAAACTGTAGAATGCCGGAATAAGAGGGGAATAGCTAGTCCTATCGAAGACTACGCTTCTGGTAACCTCCATCTTGCAGCAGGAGAAGAGAGTAGATGGTAAGTTCACCAAGTAACATCGCATAGCATAATCCTAACCGATGATCCTCCCCTCGTCGCCCTGTGAGAGAGCGACCACCGGTTGTATCTGGCACGTGGAAGGGTGCATTTTATTAAGTATCCGGTTCTAGTTGTCATAAGGTCAAGGTACAACTCCAAGTCGTCCTGTTACCGAAGATCACGGCTATTCGAATAGATTAACTTCCCTGCAGGGGTGCACCACATAACCCAACATGCTCGATCCCATTTGGCCGGACACACTTTCCTGGGTCATGCCCGGCCTCCGAAGATCAACACGTCACAGCCCTACCTAGGCACAACAGAGAGGTCAGCACGCCGGTCTAAATCCTATGGTGTAGGGGTCTGGGCCCATCGCCCATTGCCACCTGCACGTTGCGAGGGCGGCCGGAAGCAGATCTAGCCTAGCAGGCGTTCCAGTCCAATCCGGTGCGTGCCGCTCAATCGCTGGCGTCACGAAGGCTTCGGCTAATACCATGACGTCGAGTGCCCATAACTATCCCCGCGTAGATGGTTAGTGCGTATAGGCCAGTGGCCAAACTCAGATCAAATACCAAGATCTCGTTAAACGTGTTATCTTGAAATAACCGCGAACGCCGACCAAGGCCAGGTCCACCTCTCTCTTAGGTGGTCTTAACCTGCCCTGTCGCTTCGCCGCAAAGATCCACACAGAGGGCTGTCGGGAAAGTATGTCCTTCCAACCCCCAATTCGTGAATCAACCGCGGGTACTCCTCGAGCCAACCCGACTTTAGTCATCACATGTATCATGTATAAAGAATATAGTATATACCCGTGATCACCTCCCGAGTGATCACGGCCCGATAGTATAGCATGGCAGACAGACAAGAATGTATGGCCACTGATGATAAACTGGCATCCTATACTAAGCATTAGGATTGCAGGTAAAGGTAACAACAGTAGTAGAAAGGACAAGCTATGCATCAGGATAGGAGTAACGGAAAGCAGTAACATGCTACACTACTCTAATGCAAGCAGTATAGAGGAGAGTAGGCGATATCTGGTGATCAAGGGGGGCTTGCCTAGTTGCTCTGGCAAGAGAGATGGGTCATCAACATCGTAGTCGTACTGGGTAGCAGCGGCGTCGGTCTCGGTGTCTAGCGAGAGGAGAGGGGGAAGAAATAATAAATATTAAGCAAACAGATGCATAGCGATGCATGACATGACAAGTAGCGGTGCTAGGGGTGCCCTAACGCGGTAAGAGGTGATATCGGTGAAAGGGGGAAACACCCGAGAAAATATCCCCGGTGTTTCGCGTTTTCGAACAGATGAACCGGAGGGGGAAAGTTGTGTGTTCACTATGCTAGGGATGTGTGGCTGACGAATGAGCTGCGTATCCGGATTCGTCTCGCCGTTCTGAGCAACTTTCATGTACAATGTTTTTCCATGTGAATTACGGTTTATTTTATATGGTTTCCTAAAGTTTTAGCAATATTCTAGAATTTCTGGTTTTATTTTAAATTGATTTAATCCGAATTGACCAAGTCAATTTGACTGGTCAAAAAGAGAGGTGATGGTCCACATGTCATAGGCTATACCTAATAAATAAAACAAAGTAGCTTAATTAAATGGGGGGGTCCACATGTCATATGGCTAGTACCTAACCTAACTACTACTTAGCCTCTAAACTAATTGCACACGGTCGGCCAGAGGCACAACCAGCCCACGGCTATGCACACACACATCACATGGGCACTCAGCCATGGCCACAGCCACATGCGAGGCTTGCGCCTGAGCAGCGAGCAGCTGCAGCAAAATGAGCAGCAGCAGCAGCAAACGAGCGGCAGCTAGCAGATCAACCACGGCAGTAGCAAAGGGCGGCAATAGCAGCAGTGACCAACGGTGGAGGCAAAGCATCAGTAGCTAGCACAACAACTAAACGGAGCAGCATCGGCAGCAGAGCAGAACAGCAGCTAGGAGCAGCGGCACGGGCGTAGTCGAAGCACAGCAGGGGCGCGGGTGACGCACACAGTGAGGGCGAGTAGGGCATGGCCCTGATGTAGGCAGAGCGCAGCAAGGGATATGGCCAGCGCATGCGTACACAGGAGCTCAGGCTCCGGCCATGGCAACCACAAACAAGCACGGGGACAACCGCAAACGAATGGATCGAAGTGAAGAACGGGGGAATCGGTAGACTAGCTCACCACAAAGCTCGTGGGCGCGGTTAGAGAGCCCGGGGACGTCCAGACGCGACGAGCTCGACGACGAGATGCAGCAGCCGTGGGCAGAGACGACGGTGATGGCGAGCGTACGAGGCCTCCCATCTCGAACCCTTCAGAGAGGGTGAAGGAGACGGCGATGGCGGAGCTTCTGGACTTCTTGGCGTGACGAGAGGAGGCCGGCAGCCGCGACATCGACGAGGTGGCGGCGACCACAAGCTCGGGCGACGAAGGCCAGAGGAGAAGCGCGAGAGGGGGAGGGGAAATTTCGGAGCTAGGGTTTTGGAGGTCGAGGGAGGGGGTCCCTGGCGATGTTCTTATCCACAAGATGGGTCGGGGATGGCCGCCACGAGGCCGGGGCGCCATGGGATGGCCGCCACGATTCCCAGCCTGTCTCCTGTAGCGAGAGGAGGGAGACAAGTGGGGGATGTGGGCTGGGCCTTCCATTTTGCTATATGGGCCTCAATACTCAGTAGATTAGGTCCTTCTCTATTCTTTGTTTTTTTATACTATTTTATTTACTTCATCTGTTTTCTATTTTAAATAGTTGCCAAAAGAATGGTGTTATTTATGAACAGTGACACATAAATACTGCATATTATTAGGAGCTAGCACACAAAGTTTGGGGTCATTTGGAAAGTTTAAACATTTTTAGAAAATGAGACGGTCAAGTTATTAGTTGATATCCCATTTATTAATTTCCTAAGGATTTATTTATGATGCAAACGAAGCTGGTTTCAATATGAAAATTAGTTAGTGAATTTTAGCAACCCAGCGAACATTTTTGTTTTATGGTTTGAGGAAAATAATAATTTGACTTGTCTTTTAAATTTGAATTTGAGGTCGGTGTGGAACGAAGTGATGATTAGTAAAAATTAATTATGATGACATGGCACCATTAAGAGGATTTTACTGTAGCGTGGCACCCGGAGTGTTACAAATCTCCTCCACTACAAGAAATCTCGTCCCGAGATTTAAGAGGGGAGTAAGGGGGAAAGTTCTGGTTACGAAATTCTAGCGAGGGTACTCGGTCTTCGTTACTCTTCTCGAAGAGGTTGATCCAATACATTGATGTCTTAATTTCTCTGCTTCAGGTCACCATGATGAAGCCGACATTCTTCCTTCGGGAACTTCATCGTACTTACGGTAGAATAAAGCAGGGTTATTTTTGGAGAACGGACCTCTGCAAGGTTGACTATCTGGTAGCTAACATCGGGGAAGGTGGTGGAAAGTAACTCTCGAACTAAAACTTAAGAAAATATCGAGAGCAAAGTAAGAAGGTACGACGAGAAGTTTCAAGCAGGTAGGCAACTGTTCGATGCCTGTTACAGGGCACGAAAGGGGTTCAAAGAAATGAGAATGAGTATTGTGTTTAATACCAGAATTAATCACTAGGAAGGTGGCTCACGAATTACCTACGAAGCCAAGCGTAAGGGATAACTTTGAAGCAGGGATGTACAGGAGAGTCAGGTTTCGATCCTGTGGAACTGTGGGTTATGGGCCCACCATGTGGGTTAAAAGTAGGAAGGGCGGTGACGTCTTGAATGATCATGTAACCAAGGCATGTCAGAGGATAGCCTGTCAGTTATGTCGGCAATGACATCGGTACCAAGGGCGGGGGACGAAGAGAACCATTTTCCCGCTCGTTGAATGAGGCAGACCAATAGGCAAAGTTCTCTTCCATCGGCGGCTACCAGAATTTCATCAACAATGGTAATAGGGTGTTGCTAACAGAATTGTACACCGAGGTGTTTACACAAGCGGGAGAATATTATTGCTTAGACCATATATAGATCACAAGAAAGGTTAAAAAAAACAATGGAAAGGAAAATGTGACTATCAGATTAAACAGAACAATGGAAAGGAAAATGTGTTTGAACACATATTCCAGGGGTATATCCTTTCCAAGCACAAGCAGAGCATGATATTCGTGATAGGATATAACATAGAAAACCCTTTAGGTAAGGGGAGAGAAATTTCACGACATTGCCCATACAACGGTGTTTGGATAATTGAGCAAGAAACATTTAACATTGGGCTTCAAATGTTCTTGTTGAAAATTGGAGTACCTCAGACATGCTTAGAGATGGCATTGACAAGGTCTTCAAGAAAAGGTCAGACCTTGGATACACGAAGGATTCATCAGGAACGACTTGTAGAATAAGTCTTACATTTTCCTCATGAAAGAATGGATAACCTTGCGAAAAGGAAACTATAAAAATAGGGCCCCTGGCCAGATGTGCTAGGATGGCACCACCTTACTAGGTCATATAAAGACAATTGTCATAACTCTTGGAAATATGTTCCAACCATCATATCTGACCGGGATCTAGATCTGATTGGTGTCCGGATATCTCAGACTCGGGATGCCCGAGAAGAAAAGGTGCAACACAAATTGACGAGATGACATTGTAAGATTCTCGGGAAATGAACTATGGAAGCAAGTTCTGAATCATGAGTTCATCATTAAACCAAGGAGAGAATGAGGAGGTGCCTGCTGGAGTTGGTGACAATTCATCGAGATTTTCAAAAAATGGATTTCCAGACTTATGTGAACAAGGAGATAACATTTGTCAGATCAAATGATATAATGAGGTATGCTGGAGGAAAACATACACAGTTTTGAAAGGGGCACTCGAATTATGGGCTTAGGTAGCAAGATCAGTGTTAGAATGGTGATCCGATAACCAATGGTCTAACAATGAAATACCGACCATTAACTTCAAAGCAATAGGGTTGCTAGAAGTTTTGAAGTCGCACATCAAAGAACGGGGGAATCGGTAGACTAGCTCACCACAAAGCTCGTGGGCGCGGTTAGAGAGCCCGGGGACGTCCAGACGCGACGAGCTCGACGACGAGATGCAGCAGCCGTGGGCGGAGACGACAGTGATGGAGAGCGTACTGGGCCTCCCAGCTCGAACCCTTCGGAGAGGGTGAAGGATACGGCGATGGCGGAGCTTCTGGACTTCTTGGCATGACGAGAGGAGGCCGGTGGCCGCGACATCGACGAGGTGGCGGCGACCACAAGCTCGGGCGACGAAGGCCAGAAGAGAAGCGCGAGAGGGGGAGGGGAAATTTCGGGGCTAGGGTTTCGGAGGTCGAGGGAGGGGGTCCCTGGCGATGTTCTTATCCACAAGATGGGTCGGGGATGGCCGCCATGAGGCCGGGGTGCCATGGGATGGCCGCCACGATCCCCAGCCTGTCTCCTGTAGCGAGAGGAGGGAGACAAGTGGGGGATGTGGGCTGGGCCTTCCATTTTGCTATATGGGCCTCAATACTCAGTAGATTAGGTCCTTCTCTATTCTTTGTTTTTTTATATTGTTTTATTTACTTCATCTGTTTTCTATTTTAAATAATTGCCAAAAGAATGGTGTTATTTATGAAAAGTGACACATAAATACTGCGTATTATTAGGAGCTAGCAAATTTCCCTCAAGTGGATGACCTAAGGTTTATCAATCCGTGGGAGGCGTAGGATGAAGATGGTCTCTCTCAAGCAACCCTGCAACCAAATAACAAAGAGTCTCTTGTGTCCCCAACACACCCAATACAATGGTAAATTGTATAGGTGCACTAGTTAGGCGAAGAGATGGTGATACAAGTGCAATATGGATAGTAGATAAAGGTATTTGTAATCTGAAATTATCAAAACAGCAAGGTAACGAATGATAAAAGTAAGCGTAAACGGTATTGCAGTGATAGTAAACAAGGCCTAGGGTTCATACTTTCACTAGTGTAAGTCCTCTCAACAATAATAACATAATTGGATCATATAACTATCCCTCAACATGCAACAAAGAGTCACTCCAAAGTCACTAATAGTGGAGAACGAACGAAGAGATTATGGTAGGGTACAAAACCACCTCAAAGTTATTCTTCCAATCAATCCGTTGGGCTATTCCTATAAGTGTCACAAACAGCCCTAGAGTTCATACTAGAATAACACCTTAAGACACAAATCAACCAAAACCCTAATGTCACGTAGATACTCCAATGTCACCTCAAGTATCCGTGGGTATGATTATACGATATGCATCACACAATCTCAGATTCATCTATTCAACCAACACAAAGGACCTTAAAGAGTGCCCCAAAGTTCTACTGGAGAATCATGACGAAAACGTGTGCCAACACCTATGCATAGGTTCATGGGCGGAACCCGCAAGTTGATCAACAAAACATACATCAAGTGAATCACGTGATATCCCATTGTCACCACAGATACGCACGGCAAGACATACATCAAGTGTTCTCAAATCTTTAAAGACTCAATCCGATAAGATTACTTCAAAGGGGAAACTCAATTCATTACAAGAGAGAAGAGGGGAGGAGAAACATAAGATCCAACTATAATAGCAAAGCTCGCGATACATCAAGATCGTGCCAAATCAAGAACACGAGAGAGAGAGACAGAGAGATCAAACACATAGCTACTGGTACATACCCTCAGCCCCGAGGGAGAACTACTCCCTCCTCGTCATGGAGAGCATCGGGATGATGAAGATGGCCACCGGAGAAGGATTGCCCCCTCCGGTAGGGTGCCGGAACGGGTCTACATTGGTTTTCGGTGGCTACTGAGGCTTCTGGCGGCAGAACTCTTGATCTAATCTCTGTTCTGGAAGTTTTAGGTTACGTAGGTATATATGGGTGCAGGAGGTACGTCGGTGGACCGAAGGGGGGCCACGAGGCAGGGGGGCGCGCCCCAGGGGGGTGGGCGTGCCCCTACCCTCATGAGCACCTCCTTCATCTTCTGATGTATGGTCCAAGTCTATCCGGTAGGTTTCCTTCCAAAAATAACTTCTCCAGTTGATTTCGTTCCGTTTCAACTCCATTTGATATTCCTTTTCTTCCAAACATTGAAATAGGCATAAAACAGCAAATCTGGGCTGGGCCTCCGGTTAATAGGTTAGTCCCAAAAGTAATATAAAAGTGGATAATAAAGCCCAATATTTCCTGCAACAGTAGATAATATAGCATGGAGCAATCAAAAATTATAGATATGTTGGAGATGTATCAAGCATCCCCGAGCTTAATTCCTGCTCGTCCTCGAGTAGGTAAATGATAAAAAGACAATTTTTGATGTGGAATGCTAGTTGGCATAATTTCAATGTAATTATTCTTAATTGTGGTATGAATATTCAGATCCATAAGATTCAAGACAAAAGTTCATATTGACATAAAAAACAATAATACTTCAAGCATACTAACTAAGCAATTATGTCTTCTCAAAATAACATGGCCAAAGAAAGCTATCCCTACAAAATCATATAGTCTGGCTATGCTCTATCTTCACCACACAAAATATTTAAATCATGCACAACCCCGATGACAAGCCAAGCAATTGTTTCATACTTTTGATGTTCTCAAACTTTTTCAATCTTCACTCAATACATGAGCGTGAGCCATGGATATAGCACTATAGGTCGAATAGAGTGGTGGTTGTGGAGAAGACAAAAAGGGGAAGATAGTCTCACATCAACTAGGCGTATCAACGGGCTATGGAGATGCCCATCAATAGATATCAATGTGAGTGAGTAGGGATTGCCATGCAACGGATGCACTAGAGCTATAAGTGTATGAAAGCTCAACAAAAGAAACTAGTGGGTGTGCATCCAACTTGCTTGCTCACGAAGACCTAGGGCATTTTGAGGAAGCCCATCATTGGAATATACAGGCCAAGTTCTATAATGAAAGATTCCCACTAGTATATGAAAGTGACAACATAGGAGACTCTCTATCATGAAGATCATGGTGCTACTTTGAAGCACAAGTGTGGTAAAAGGATAGTAGCATTGTCCCTTCTCTCTTTTTCTCTCATTTTTTTATTTTTTTGGGCCTTATATTTTTTATGGCCTCTTTTCTTTTTTTATTTGGGCTTCTTTGGCCTCTTTTATTTATTTATTTTCGTCCCGACTTATGGGGGAATCATAGTCTCCATCATCCTTTCCTCACTGGGACAATGCTCTAATAATGATGATCATCACACTTTTATTTACTTACATCTCAAGAATTACAACTCGATACTTAGAGCAAGATATGACTCTATATGAATGCATCCGGCGGTGTACCAGGATGTGCAATGATGCATGAGTGACGTGTATGAATAATTATGAATGGTGGCTTTGCCACAAATACGATGTCAACTACATGATCATGCAAAGCAATATGACAATGATGAAGCGTGTCATAATAAACGGAACAGTGGAAAGTTGCATGGCAATATATCTCGGAATGGTTATGGAAATTCCATAATAGGTCGGTATGGTGGCTGTTTTGAGGAAGGTATATGGTGGGTTTATGGTACCGGCGAAAGTTGCGCGGTACTAGAGAGGCTAGCAATGGTGGAAGGGTGAGAGTGCGTATAATCCATGGACTCAACATTAGTCATAAAGAACTCACATACTTATTGCAAAAATCTATTAGTTATCGAAACAAAGTACTACGCGCATGCTCCTAGGGGGGATATATTGGTAGGAAAAGACCATCGCTCGTCCCCGACCGCCACTCATAAGGAAGGCAATAAATAAATAAATCATGCTCCGACTTCATCTCATAACGGTTCACCATACGTGCATGCTACGGGAATCACAAACTTCAACACAAGTATTTATCAAATTCATAACCACTCAACTATCACGACTCTAATATCACCATCTCCATATCTCAAAACAATTATCAAGTGTCAAACTTCTCATAGTATTCAACACACTCATAAGAGAATTTTATTATTCTTGAATACCTAGCATATTAGGATTTTAAGCAAATTACCATGCTATTTAAGACTCTCAAAATAATCATGAGAGTTCATCTATTTCTTCAAAATAAAACTACCACCATGCTCTAAAAGATATAAGTGAAGCACTAGAGCAAATGACAAACTACTCCGAAAGATATAAGTGAAGATCAATGAGTAGTCGAATAATTGTGCAACTATGTGAAGACTCTCCCATTCAATAATTTCAGACCTTGATACTTTATTTAAAAAGCAAGAAAAAATAAATAAAATGACATCTAATAATATCAAACATCATGTGAAGAAGCAAAAACTTAGGATCAACCGAAACTAACCGATAGTTGTTGAAGAAGAAAGGTGGGATGCCAACCGGGGCATCCCCAAGCTTAGATGCTTGAGACTTCTTGAAATATTATCTTGGGGTGCCTTGGGCATACCCAAGCTTGAGCTTTTGTGTCTCCTTAATTCCTCTCATATCACGGTCTCCCTAAATCTCAAAAGCTTCATCCACACAAAACTCAACAAGGACTCGTGAGATAAGTTAGTATAAACAATTGCCAAAACCTTATCATACTCTACTGTAGCAAATCACTAAAATTATTATTCAACATTTCATACTAAATGAATCTGCATATTTAATAGTCCTATCCTCAAATAGAATCATTAAAGAAGCAAACATATGCAAACAATGCAAACATAACAGCAATCTGCCTAAACAGGATAGTCTGTAAAGAATGCTGCAACATCCATACTTCCCTAGCTCCAAAAATTATGAAATAAAATTCCCACTGTAGTAAATTTATCAGAGCTTAATATGCAAAAGGTTTCACCATTTTATCACATTCTGACTTTTCTAGGGAATTATTGCAACAGTGGTAAACTTTCTGTTTTTTTCAAACAGCAACATGTGGACTTCTAAAATAGGCATAGTAAAGGATATCAGTGCCACTTTTACTGGAATAAAAGATGCAAAACATTTTTCTAATTAACATAAAGGAAATACTAACAAAATAAATTGATGCTCCAAGCAAAACACATATCATGTGGTGAATAAAAATATAGCTCCAAGTAAAGTTACCGATGAATGAAGACGAAAGAGGGGATGCCTTCCGGGGCATCCCCAAGCTTAGGATTTTGGTTGTCCTTGAATATTACCTTGGGGTGCCTTGGGAATCCCCAAGCTTAGGCTCTTTCCACTCCTTATTCCATAGTCCATCGAATCCTTACCCAAAACTTGAAAACTTCACAACACAAAACTTAACAGAAAACTCGTAAGCTCCGTTAGCGAAAGAAAACCAAACACCACTTCAAGGTACTGTAATGAACTCATTCTTTATTTATATTGGTGTTAGACCTACTGTATTCCAACTTCTCTATGGTTTATAAACTATTTTACTAGCCATAGATTCATCAAAATAAGTAAACAACACATGAAAAACAGAATCTGTCAAAAACAGAACAGTCTGTAGTAATCTGAATCAAACGTATACTTATGTAACTCATAAAATTCTAAAATACATTGCTGGACCTGAGGAATTTATCTATTAATCATCTTCAAAAATAATTAACTAAATATCACTTTCCAAATAAAAATGGCAGCAATTCTCGTGAGCGCTAAAGTATCTGTTTTTTATAGCATGATCAACAAGACTTTCCCCAAGTCTTCCCAAAGGTTCTACTTGGCACAAACACTAATTAAAAGCATAAAACCACATCTAAACAGAGGCTAGATGAATTATTTATTACTAAATAGGAACAAAAATCAAGGAACTAAAATAAAGTTGGGTTGCCTCCCAACAAGCGCTATCGTTTAATGCCCCTAGCTAGGCATGATGATTTCAATGATGCTCACATAAAAGATAAGAATTGTAACATGAAAAGAGCATCATGAAGAATATGACTAGCACATTTAAGTCTAACATACTTCCTATGCATAGGGATTTTGTGAGAAAACAACTTGTGGGAACAAGAATCAACTTGCATAGGAAGGTAAAACAAGCATAACTTCGAAATTTTAAGCACATAGAGAGGAAACTTGATACTATTGCAATTCCTACAAGCATATATTCCTCCCTCATAATAATTTTCAGTAGCATCATGAATTAATTCAACAATATAACCAGCACCTAAAGCATTCTTTTCATGATCTATAAGTATAGAAATTTTATTACTCTCCACACAAGCAAAATTCTTCTCATTAATAGTAGTGGGAGCAAACTCAACAAAATAACTATCATGTGATTGAAAATTAAGATCAAGATGACAAGGTTCATTGTTATTATTATTCTTTAAAGCATACGTGTCATCAAAATAATCATCGTAGATAGGAGGCATGCTATCATCATAACAACTTTGCATATCAAAACTTGGAAGACTAAAAATATCACCATTATTAAACATAGCATCCCCAAGCTTGGGACAAACATTAATTACAGCAAATATATTCTCAAATATGTCATCCTCATCAAACATAGCTTCCCCAAGCTTGGGCCTTTTTGTATCATAAGCATAATCACTCTCATCATTAATAGTATGGATAGCACCAATGGTATAGCAATTATAATATTCTTCCAAGCAAGTGTCAAAAAGATTTTCAAGATGATAAGGAGTATCATTATCTTCCCAATCATAATCATCACAACAAGAAATAGGCATAACGAGATCATCATCAAGTGTATCATCTTCATTTTCATGAGGCACAACAATAATAGGAGCAACTTTATTTGGGAGAGATACCTTTTTACCTCTCTTCCTTTTTCTTTTCTTCTTCTTCACCACATCATGTGTGGGTTCAATCCTCTTTTTGGAGCTCCTTATTAATGAGATTGGTTGAATAGAAGGCTCCTCCTCGTTACCTGATTCATCATAAGAAATAATAGGAGGATATTGGTAAGTCTCTTCCCTTTCATTAGTATTTTCTTCATCCTCTATTTGTTTTCTTTTCTTTATGTAATTGGCAATATAAGGATTTTCAATGCAATTCACCGCACAATACATATAAATTTCTTGTAGATCAATATCGAGGAATTTCTCAAGGTTATATTCTGGAATATGCCTAGTTTGACGTTTCATTTCTTCATAACCCAAAAGAAAACTATGTTCATTATAATGTGCAAGGGAAATCAAGTCATCACAATTTTTGGACACGATTTGATCATGAAACAATTTGCATTTGATATTTAAATGACCATGTTCATTGCAAAGTTCACAAGTACGGTAAAGATATTTTAAATTTTCAGCACTCACATTTAGCTTTTCTTGCAACCATCTAGTTTCTAAGTACTTATGCCTCTTGCAATATCTATCTTCCCTATTTGGTGTGTACTTGCAAACCCAGTCTACTCCACAAAAATTAACATGTTTATAGGAGGCATTTTCATCATAACTAGTGCAATCATCATTAGCATCATGGATATTCAAAGAATTCATACTAACAACATTGCAATCATGCTCATCATTCAAATATTTAGTGCCAAACATTTTATAGATCTCTTCTTATAGCACTTGAGCACAATTATCCTTTCCATCATACTCACGAAAGATATTAAAAAGATGAAGCGTATGAGACAAACTCAATTCCATTTTTTTGTAGTTTTCTTTTATAAACTAAACAAGTGATAAAACAAGAAACTAAAAGACTCGATTGCAAGATCTAAAGATATACCTTCAAGCGCTAACCTCCCCGGCAACGGCGCCAGAAAAGAGCTTGATGTCTACTACACAACCTTCTTCTTGTAGACGTTGTTGGGCCTCCAAGTGCAGAGGTTTGTAGGACAGTAGCAAATTTCCCTCAAGTGGGTGACCTAAGGTTTATCAATCCGTGGGAGGCGTAGGATGAAGATGGTCTCTCTCAAGAAACCCTGCAACCAAATAACAAAGAGTCTCTTGTGTCCCCAACACACCCAATACAATGGTAAATTGTATAGGTGCACTAGTTCGGCGAAGAGATGGTGATACAAGTGCAATATGGATAGTAGATAAAGGTATTTGTAATCTGAAATTATAAAAACAGCAAGGTAACGAATGATAACAGTGAGCGTAAACGGTATTGCAATGATAGTAAATAAGGCCTAGAGTTCATACTTTCACTAGTGTAAGTCCTCTCAACAATAATAACATAATTGGATCATATAACTATCCCTCAACATGCAACAAAGAGTCACTCCAAAGTCACTAATAGTGGAGAACGAACGAAGAGATTATGGTAGGGTACGAAACCACCTCAAAGTTATTCTTTCCAATCAATCAGTTGGGCTATTCCTATAAGTGTCACAAACAGCCCTAGAGTTCATACTAGAATAACACCTTACGACACAAATCAACCAAAACCCTAACGTCACCTAGATACTCCAATGTCACCTCAAGTATCCGTGGGTATGATTATACAGTATGCATCACACAATCTCAGATTCATCTATTCAACCAACACAAAGGACCTCAAAGAGTGCCCTAAAGTTCTACCGGAGAATCACGACAAAAACGTGTGCCAACCCCTATGCATAGGTTCATGGGCGGAACCCGCAAGTTGATCACCAAAACATACATCAAGTGAATCACGTGATATCCCATTGTCACCACAGATATGCACGGCAAGACATACATCAAGTGTTCTCAAATCTTTAAAGACTCAATCCGATAAGATTACTTCAAAGGGGAAACTCAATTCATTACAAGAGAGAAGAGGGGGAGGAGAAACATAAGATCCAACTATAATAGCAAAGCTCGCAATACATCAAGATCGTGCCAAATCAAGAACATGAGAGAGAGAGATCAAACACATAGCTACTGGTACATACCCTCAGCCCCGAGGGAGAATTACTCCCTCCTTGTCATGGAGAGCACCGGGATGATGAAGATGGCCACCGGAGAAGGATTGCCTCCTCCGGCAGGGTGCCGGAACGGGTCTAGATTGGTTTTCGGTGGCTACGGAGGCTTCTGGCGGCGGAACTCCCAATCTAATCTCTGTTCTAGAAGTTTTAGGTTACGTAGGTATATATGGGTGCAGGAGGTACGTCGATGGACCGAAGGGGGGGCACGAGGCAGGGGGCGCGCCCCAGGGGGGTGGGCACGCCCCCTACCCTCGTGAGCACCTCCTTCATCTTCTGATGTAGGGTCCAAGTCTATCCAGTAGGTTTCCTTCCAAAAATAACTTCTCCAACTGATTTCGTTCTGTTTCGACTCCGTTTGATATTCCTTTTCTTCAAAACACTGAAATAGGCATAAAACAGCAAATCTGGGCTGGGCCTCCGGTTAATAGGTCAGTCCCAAAAGGAATATAAAAGTGGATAAAGCCCAATATTTCCTAAAACAGTAGATAATATAGCATGGAGCAATCAAAAATTATAGATACGTTGGAGACGTATCAGTCATCATTACCGATCCAGGGATGGCACGTATGCACAGAGATTTGACTATTTGAGGTCAGATCGCTACAATATTAGATACAGTAGCCATCAAAATTGGCCACCGGTACAAATAAATGCAGCAGCAAAACAAGTCCATAACTGAAACAACTCCGGAAGAGCTCAAGAAATGTTATCCTGGGTATCCACCATGCTGGCAATAAGCTTAGCAAGCTTATTAGCTTTGTCCTGTTTGGCGCTAAAATCCTCCAATGCTTGCTCTTGCACTAGAAAGTATGCATTTGAATGCTCCAAGGACTTCCGCAGTCCTTCCGCTTCTTATCACAGCACAGCTGATCGATGTCCTTCAGCTTGTAGTTGAGACTCAAGAAACTGAACTGATTCAGACAGTGAGTTTGAATAGCTTGTGCAAGCGGTAGTGGCCAGTAACTCGAACAGTAAACCAAGACAGGACTTTGGGGTTGCCTCACTGTCTTCAAGATAGTTTTCCTTAGTTGTTTTATCAGCTTTGTTGGAGACCAACAAGGATGTCTCACGATCATGAACATTATCTACATTACTTCCATTATCATTGCTTAATAAGGCACTCTTCCCCAATATTCTGTCAGCATTCTAAAAAAAGAAACAAGCAGACACATAACAGGTTTAGCATGTACTAGTATATGAAACTCATTTCGGTGAACCAGTTCATCAGTAAGGTGGACAAGATTAAACTACCAAGTCTTCTATTGCCAAGTAGTACATTATAAAAGCATCAAACAAACATATATCTATGTCCTATGGTCACTGCATTGTCTTGACAAATCAAAATAGAGACACGGTTCAAATCATATCAGTTCAAGAGAAAGCAGCACTGAAAGAATACACAGCGTGGGAAACTAAACGGCACAACAAGATTTCAGATGGGTACTACAGGTCTACATGTACAACAACACTATTGGCCCTGTTATGATGCTAGTAATGTGCATGATATGAGAAGTCAACTGTATACACAATTGAAATTGAAATCAACAAAGCTATTTATAAGAGCAAACCTGTTAAAGAAACATGCTTAAACATACCTGTTGTGCCATTGGAGTTTCCATTGGATAGTTCAATTTAAAATTAAGTTTGTATGAGTAAATACAGTGATACAAGAGCAAAACAGTATGCACGATAGCAATGGAATCTTAAATGAGAATAGTTGTTCTTCAGGTTTAAGCACTTGTTCTACATGAACAGAGTACAATAAGACGCAAGCATATAGTACTTAAAATAAAATGAGCTCATAGACCTTACCACATTCTTGGTTCGGGACCAGTAAAGAATAAGGCGTTCCCAGTCATTGTCCAGTAAATGTGTCTCAGGAGAACGTAAGGGAATTTGATGAGTTTCTTTACCGGTGAAGTATGTTTTCTTCAGGTAATTCCGATACTTCCACCAAGCATTCTTGAAGATAGCAGAGGTATTAGCACATGTTACTTCATACTAAGTTTCCAAATCGGTCTTTCTCTATAGAGAAAAATGGGAAAATTTGCTGTATTATAACCATCATGGAGGTAGAATGTACGGGACAAAGCAAAGTAATTGCCATGAATAACATTACATACACATAACTCCTGGACAAACACCTGCAACTTGCATTTTCCTTCATCTTTAGTATAAGATTTCCATGATGGGAAGATACGCACATAGGATTTAACAACATCAAATGTGATAGATGCTAAACTATGAATGGCTGGTTGTGCTTCCTCCATAGGAATAGGTGTACTAACTGGTGGAGTTGGGGTTCGCCGTGGTAGTACTGGCGCTTTGGGCACTAGAGCTGCCTTACTACCTGCTCTTGTTTGGAAGCTCTGTGGTGGAGATGGTGCTGTGTCAACAGGAACTGGGTTACTATCTGCTTGGGTTGGGGTTAGATTGGGTGAAGCTGGTTCTCTGTCCATCACAGTAGGGGTAAAATCTGGGAGAGTCTGGGTTATGTGTGGTAGGGCTAGTTCTCATGCATGTACCATTGGGTGCTATCTCCACCAAGAGGTAGCACTGTTTTATTTGAAGACCGTGTTTTTACTCTGCTAGATACTGCCATCACCCACTCCAATTCAAATGGCTGATAAACAGGAAATTTAATTGAATGTACATACATTGTATGAGAGATAGATGCAATAGATAGTGTGGAAAAATAGGGCATTAAATAATTGACATGTATATTGTTTAACTAAAATGGATAGCATGACATAATTTCACATATATGATGTCAATCTAAACTGGATAGCATATCATAAGATAATTCAAAGATATGATGACTAACTAAACAAGATCGCATGACATAATTCACATACATGTTATCTAAGTAACCAGGATCGCATGATTTAATTCACATTTGTGATTTATATGCTAAGTGGAGGGCATTCGCATATATGATGTCTGAACTGAGAACATGGTGTTGAATATTGTGTATATGATATCTAAACTATGCAATGCAAGACACCCTATGCATGATATGAGCAGTAGAACTGTGCCAAGTTAGAGCATGCACCTCGGTGGGGGACTAGGACTGGTCATCTGTCTCTGAATCCATCTCTGAGGAGCTATCGGGACCCAGCAAGAGATATGCTTCGACATGTAGCACTGTCTTCTCTGAAGGCCTTGTTTTCACTCCAGATTTTCCATCACCAACTCAAATGGCTGATTCACATGAAGAGTAGTTTAATATACAAACATTGTCGACAAAAGGAAATTTAATGAAGAAAAGGATGGGCTAGATATCATTCAAATATATGGTGCCTGGTTAAACAGGATGGCATTGCACATTTGACATATATTATGGCTGGCTAGAAGACACGAGACTGCATAATTCCCATATATGATATCTAAACTAAACAGGTGGCATTACAGAACATGTCTAAACTAAGCAGACACTACTACAGGATGCTGCTAACGCGGCACTACGATCAGAGACCCTTTGAGAAACTGTGTGCAATGCAGTAATCGCAAACGGTGGCGTATGAAAACCGTCAAAAAAGGTGCAAAACATTTGCGATGGAGGATGCGTCAAACACGGTTCAGATTTTAGTGGCGTGTGTGTAGCGACCAGACCTCAAACAGTCTGATCTCTGTGCTCCGGTGTCATCCCTGTATCAGCAATGCTGACACCACACAGTACTCGGAGGATTTATAGCAGAGTAGCAATCACACACTTATTACATCGAGTGTCTCAAAAGAGAACTTATTACAATAAATATGGCTTAAGGCCATCTAATAACGATAACAGCGGAAGGCTTGGAAGATAAGTGAGTCCATCAACTCCAACGGCATCACTGAGTATAGAACCACGACCTAAAAACTCCTTAATCGTCGTCTGAAAAGTCTGCAACATTAACGTTGCAGCCCGAAAACGGGTCAGCACATGGAATATGCTGGCAAGGTAACACATAGAGAGTAATGAAATGCAACAGCTATACTATATGCATATTTGGCTGGTGGAAAGCTCTATGGTTGCAGTTTTTGCGTAAAGCCAATTTTTCCCTACTCCAAAGGAATAAATTTAATTACTATCATGGTGGTTGTTGAACATTGAGAATGGTTGACAGCATTCTCAATCCCAATTAAAGTAACATCATTAAACCCAACAAAATTAACTTTAGAGTAACATGTTGAGATTCACATGAAAATCCAAGTACTAGATACTCAAGATTGTCCATAACCGGGGACACAGCTAACCATGATTAGTTTATTACACTCTGCAGAGGTTTGCGCACTTTTCCCCACAAGACTCGATCGCCTCCGTTGGATTTCTCGCACTACATGGTGTTTGAGAAACGGATGACCGAGACATAGTCTTTCAGAAGCGCTAGCACCTTACGATCGGGTAGACCGTACCACCTACATCCCCTACATCTGCTAGTCTACCACTGTAAGAGTTCGCACAACTTAATCAACTATGCCAGAGCCCATGATGGCTTGTGGCTGCACACGGAAGTTTCTAGTATGAATAATCTCATGATCCCTTTGAGCCTGGGTGGCGGTCCAAAAGAAAAACAGGCAAGTCCTGGAAACCAGGTGCCTCAATCCACCCAGATGTGTGTTAAAGTTGCCACCTTAGATAAACCATTAATTATCAATCTCACATCTGTCATGGATATCACTCACCCAATCCACGTCTACTAGCATAGCATGGCATAATAAGCAAACGTAGAAGTAACTCCCAAAGGTTTGATAATAAACAGGTAATAGGTACTACCTCATCTACTTTCCATCCCACAATTTAATTAGATCCTAATCATGAAATGTGTGAGAATTGATCTAATGCAATAAAACTGGGTTGTAGAAAAAGGTATGATCATAGTGTTACTTGCCTTGCTGATGATCCGCGAAACCTAGAGATTCAAAGTAACAGGCGGCGCACTCCGGGTATTCTATCGCAGACAAACAACAAGCATACAATAAGTACTCATCTAATACACAGGTAAAACTCAAATAGAAGATCTAACCAGAAAGTTCAACTTAAGAACCCTGGTTGGCAAAAAGAAACAAATCGAACGAAGCAAAAGAAATCAAACGGCAAAAGAAAACAACTTCATTCTAGTAATCTGGATCTAAGCCAAATTTTACAGTAGCAAAAACATGTTTAAGTTGATTATTCGGAAAGAGGGTTTCGAGACGAAACTCCAGGCGCTTGAATCGCCTGATTCCGATAAACGAGCGAAAAGTTATACTAAAACGAAAATCGGATCAGAAATCGCGATCAGAAAATAACCATGAAAAATCCGACGAAAAAGAAAAACGACGAACAGATTTTTTTTTTTTTAACGGCACGGAAAACAAGGCGACGGCGAACCTCGGGCGGCGCGCTGCTCCGGTGAGTCGGCGGCGGGGCAGCGGCGGCGGCGGCTAGGGCGGCGGCTAGGGTTAGGGTTAGCTGGCGGCTGGGCTCTCTCGGGCTCTCGGGCGGCGCCTTATAGAGGCCTCGGCCAGCGGTGTCCTGGCCGAGTACGACCCAAAGTCGGTTCCGCGTTTTTTTAATAATTCCGCTCGGAAGAAAAATAAAAAGAAATACTAAACGGACTCCAAAAAGCACGAAATAAATTTTCCCCGGTTTCTAAAATCAAGCCCGATAAAGTGAACATTTATCTGGGCCCAAACTACAACTTTGAAAAACGCGCATTTTTCCTAAATTCAAATAAAAATACCGAAAACTCCGAAATGAATTTATTTGATTTTTTTATTAAATCCTCAATATTTCCATATTTTGAGAAAGTCATTTTATTCCCTCTCTCATATTTTTGTAATAGAAATAATTGATGATAAAATAAATAAAATCAAATGATCCTGTTTACATAATTTGAGAAAACTCAAATATGTAAATAACGAATTCCCCAACTCTCTCTGTGGGTCCTTGAGTTGCTTAAGATTTTCTAGGATCAAAATCAAAAGCAAAATAAAATATGATATGCATGATGACCTAATGTATAACATTCCAAGTTGAAAATTTGGGATGTTACAGTGTGCGATTCAGGCCACACGGTTAACCCGTTCGAACTGTTTGCAATGAGGTAGAACAACAGAAACGGGCAGCCATATCAATGTGTGTGCGATATACGGCATACAGTTTGCTCCGATGAACCGTTTGCTATTAGGGAGTGCAACATAAACGGTTAGCCACATCAAGGTGTGTGTAATATAGGGCATACGATTCACTCGGACAAACTGTTTTCGATTAGCAAACGCAATAAAAACGGTTCAACTTAACAAGATGTGTGTGATACGTGGCAAACAGCCGACTCAGGTGAACTATTTGCGATGAGAATTTAAAACACATATAGTTAATATAGCTAGTTCGTGTGCGATTTTGTGTGTACAAAAAACTTTGAAAAATGCAAACTAGTTGATTGGGGTGGATAGGAGTATCGCACACGATGCGTCTGCGAGTACTCGTGTGCGATGATTAGTAAGTTACACATGCGCCTGCGAGTACACGGCCGCAAGGTTGCTATGCTGATCATGGAGTCCTAGAAGACCATTGTTTGGAGGCCGTCTGCTCAGCCTTTTAGCTTATATTTTAGTATAATTGTATGCATATGTAGGGCGTGAGTGTTCTGGGCCTTGCTGCATTTGGTATTTTAAATTATCCTAGATATGTAAGACAATTATTAAGAGTTATTAACAGTTGCCATTGTAACTTTGCCTCAACGGTGAGCAGAGCGCGTGCATGGACGCCAGAGCGGAGCGCGCCGCGGCCGCCTCAATGGCGAGCAACCACGTGGTCAACCTTCTGCCATCAATAAATTTTGACCTTGTTTCTCGTCACATTGCCGATTACAACGCAATAAGTAATTGCAAATCTGTTCACACCTCTCAAACTAATATGTGTTCACACTTAGCAGCGGGCTATAAAAACTACCCACTCGAAAATTACATCACAGTTCCTCTCCTCATTACCCACAAAACTGGTTTTCTCTGTCAAGTCGTTCCGCCATGACCGGTAGGAGGAGTTTAGGGTGGACATATAACCAGGTAGGAGGAGTGACCGGAAGCACTAGAGAGGTCCCGCCACAAAGCCGCAACCGCAGTAGAGATGTCCAGGCGCGCCACGGAGCCCTCGAACGAGCTCTCACGGGCACGCGAGGGCTCTCACAAGCGCATTCGCGGCGTCGGCCATCGCGACGAGCCGGTGTTCCTGAAGTCCTTCGCCGGTGACGATGACATTCTCGCTTGTGTCACTACGCAGCCGGAGTTGGTCGACGGCTTGATGAAGCTTCTCAAGATCAGCGATGCCTCGATTGACAAGGCGACCGGCCTCATCAAGCAACTCATGGATGACAACGCGAAGCTCCTCAAGTTGGTCGCTGAGAAGGAGGAGGAGGCCGCTAGATGGAACATTCATGGTGCATGAGCAGAGCAGTGCCTCGGAGATGACGCTAAAAGCGGTCGTCGAGGAACTGATGGGTGGCTTGAGAAAGCTCCGGATCGAGCGCGAGCAAGAGGTGGAGGAATCCGTGGCTGCTTTCAAGCAAAGTCGTGAGGAATTGAAGACGGAGCTGGAGGATTTCTCTGTCCGACGATCCATCGACGAGTAGAGAAGTAGCAACCCAGATCGTTGTGTGCAATTTCCTTCTTCTCTTGCCCCCGTGTCTTCCGGGCTTTGCCGCATGTGCCATTTTAAATTATCCGGAATATGTAAGACAATTATTATGTGCGCCATTGTAAATTTGTCATCGTATTATCCGTTGCCATTTTATTTGTGGTCGTATTATCCGTTGCCCTATGTGGCAATTTAAATTAGGGAGGAATACTAGTTGAAAACACGAACAAAGCAAATGCTGCCATGGGATCACAAGAAAACACCCTCCCTCCAGGTGCTTTAATTAACCCATTAATGGAGAAGTTGTGAGCGAGGCGGGCGGCGGCTGGTGCATGGAGGTCAAAGAGCTCGCTTCCCGGTGAGCATGGGCGGCCTTGCTGCTCACACGTGTCCCGTCGAGCCTGCGAGGTGGACACGATGCACGCGTCCCGTTGAGCCTACGCGACGGACTGCTCGCATGCGTCCTATCGAAGATGCACAGCGTAGTTCTCGTGCTCGTCCCGTCTAATCAAACAGCTGCACGCACGCCACCAAGTATGATTAAATTTTCACACGGTAAATATAATATAACCGATTGCGATATTAACATGTCAGCTTTTTTTTTCAAAAGGACTTCGTTGGCTACTAATGTGTGCACCTCTTCTCAAACTGGACGATTTTTCTTACCATGGCATATATGTGCCATGTCATGAAACCATGCCAAGTTTCATGTTTTTTGGGTGACTTTTTTATTTACTGGGATTTAAAAACCGAGATTCTCATTGTTTCAGGACGACGACAAGTTTGTAATTCATTCTCATTCCTCAAATGAGACCTAAACATGCACCCAATGACACATGTACGATTTCCCACCCATTTTGCTTCATTGGAGCATGTGGTTGTTGCTCAAATTTGAATTATGGACTACATTAAATGCATAGAAAACTTAGTAATTAGTAATATATATAGAATGGCCAAACGAACCCTGAACAGTTTCAAATTTCAGCCCGACACTCCTATTATTCTGTGTTGCTTGTAGAAAACAAAGTTCAAGGCGAGAAGAGGCATCTATTATCGTTTCGTCCACAAGAGGGGCATGTTTCCCTACCGGAACCACGAGGGTTGCGACAGGCTCCGTTTTGTAAAAGGCTTGTAATATAGCTTCGCCCAAATTGGACTATTATATATACCATGTAGCGACACCATACCAAGTTTCATGATTTCCTGGTGAGTTTTGCATTTATAGACATTTAAAAACCGAGATTCGCAATGTTTGTGGCCAGGCTAGGACGGCGAGACGGTTGAATTCGTTCTCATTCGTTCCATGGGACCTAAACATGCACCCCAAGGAAACATGTACGTTTTTTCTAGACATTTTGGTGCACTGGAGCATGTATTTGTAGTCCGGATTTCAATGATGGACATTAAATGCCAAGAAAACTCAATTAATGAACAAAAAAGGTCAAATGAACCCTGAATAATTTCAAAGTTCAGCCCGAATCTCCAGTTGTTCCGTGTCGCGTGTAGAAGAAAATACGAGGCTAGAAGAGGGCGTGACAAACATTTGGCCCACAAGGGGACACGTTTCCCTATCGAAACCACGAGGGTTCTTGCGACAGGCTCCGGTTTGTAATAAAGCTTGGCCCAAATTGGCAATGTTTTTACCATGACATATATGTGCCATGACATGACACCTTGCCACCTTTGATGACTTTCTGGTGAGTTTAGTATTTATGGGGACTTAAAAACCAAGATTTGAAATGTTTGAGGAAGAGCCAGGACACCGGTACGGTTGTAATTCATTTCCATTCCTGGCATGAGACCTAAACATGCACCGAAGGACACATGTATAATTTTTCTAGCCATTTTGGTGAACTGGAGCATGTATTTGTAGTTCAGATTTGAATTATGGACATTAAATGCCTAGGAAACTCAATTAGTGTATAAAAAGGCCAAACGAACCCTGAATAAATTTAAATTTCAGCACGAATATCCTGTGGTTCCATGTTGCGCATGCAAGAAAATACAAGGCGAAAAGAGGCAGTGATTACGTTTCGCCCACAAGGGGAACACATTTCCCTATCAGAACCACGAGGCTTCTTTGAGAGAAGCTCCAGTTTTTGTAAGAGGTTTGTAATAAATCTTGGCCCAAATTGGACAATGTTTTAACCATGACATATATGTGCCATGACACGACACCATGCCACATTTGATGACTTTCTGGTGAGTTTAGGATTTATGGGACTTTAAAACCGAGATTTGAAATGTTTGAGTACGAGCCATGACACCAGTACGGTTGTAATTCATTCACATTCCTGGCATGGGACCTAAACATGCACCCAAGGACACATGTATAATTTTTCTAGCCATTTTGGTGAACTGGTGTGATACCCTGGATTTGACCGTACACTAATCATACACGCAAATGTGTACGGTTAAGATCAAGGACTCATGAGAAGATATCACAACACAACTCTAGACAAAAATTAAAATAATACAAGCTTTATATTACAAGTCAGGGGCCTCGAAGGCTCGAATACAAATGCTCGAAGACACAAGAGGCAGCGGAAGCAACAATATCTAAGTACATACATAGGTTAAACAAGTTTGACTTAAGAAGGCTAGCACAAAAGTAGCAACGATCGAAAAGGCAAGGACTCCTGCCTGGGACCTCCTAACTACTCCTCGAAGTCGAACTCCACGTAGAATCATCCCCGGGATACTCTGGCTCCTGGAATCCATCATATGATCGTAGTGACCGGGAAAAGGGGAAAAGAAGTAGGAAAGCAACCGTGAGTACTCATCCAAAGTACTCGCAAGCAAGGATCTACACTACATATGCATTGATATCAATGAAATGGGTAGTATCTGTGGACTGAACTGTACAATGCCAGAACAAAAGGGGGATAGCTAGTCCTATCGAAGACTACGCTTCTGACAGCCTCCATCTTGAAGCATATAGGAGAGAGTAGATGGTAAGTTCACCAATTAGCATCGCATAGCAAAATCCTACCCCACAATCCGCTCCTCGTCGCCCTGTGAGAGAGCAATCATCGGGTTGTATCTGGCACTTGAAAGGGTGTGTCTTACTAAGTATCCGGTTCTAGTTATCATAAGGTCGAGGTACAACTCTGGGTCGTCCTTTTACCGAGGGACACTGCTATTCGAATAGATAAAATTCCCTGCAGGGGTGCACCAAATTTCCCAACACGCTAGATCATCTTTGACCGGACACACTTTCCTAGGTCATGCCTGGCCTCGGAAGATCAACGTGTCGCAGCCCCACCTAGGCACAACAGAGAGGTCAGCACGCTAGTCTAAATCCTATGGCGCAGGGGTCGGGTCCCATCGCCCATTGCACACCTGCATGTTGCGTGGGTAGCCGGAAGCAGACCCAGCCCCCTTAATAAAAGAGCAGGATTACGGTCCAATCCGGTGCACGCTGCTCAGTCGTTGACGTCAAGAAGGCTTCGGCTGATACCACGACGTCGAGTGCCCATAACTGTTCCCGCGTAGTTGGTTAGTATGTATAGGCCATTGGCCAGACTTAGATCAAATACGAAGATCTCGTTAAGCGTGTTAATTGAAGTAACCGCGGACGCCGACCAGGGCCAGGCCCACCTCTTTCCTAGGTGGTCTCAACTTGCCCTGTCGCTCCGCCACAAAGTAACAACTGGGGGCCGTCGGGAAATCAGGCCCACCACTACCTGGATGGAGCCACCTGTCCTTTCAGCCCCCCACATCGGAATCACTTGCCGGTACTCTACGAGCTGACCCGACTTTAGTCACCACATGTATCATATATAAAAGTGTAGTATGTATATACCCGTGATCACCTCCCGAGCGATCACGGCCCGATAGTATAGCATGGCAGGCGAACAAGAATGTAGGGCCACTGATGGAATACTAGCATCCTATACTAAGCATTTAGGATTTCAGGTAAGGGTAACAACTGTAGCAACAATGACAGGCCATGCAGCAGGATAGGATTAACCGAAAACAGTAACATGCTACACTACTCTAATGCAAGCAGTAGAGAAAAGGAATAAGCGATATCTGGTGATCAAGGGGGGGAGGCTTCCCTGGTTGCTCTGCAGACAGACACGGACCCTCGAAGGCGAAGTAGTCAATCACTGGTTCAACCGCGGTCACAGGGTTTACCGGAAAGAAGTTACGAAGGGGGAACACAATAAATAACAGAAGCAATCAAAGCATACCAAAGCATAACATGGCAATACACGGTGCTAGGGGTGACCTAACGCAGTACTAGGTGCTACCGGCAAAGGGGGGAAACATCCAGGAAAGTATTCCTGGTGTTTCGCGTTTTCGAATAGACAGACCGGAGGGGGATAGTTGCGTGTTCGTTAAGCTAGGGATGTGTGGCGGACGAACGGGCAACGTATTCGGATTCGCCTTGTCGTTCTGAGCAACTTTCATGTACAAAGTTTTTTCATCTGACTTATAGATTATTCTATATGAATTTTCAAAGATTTAAACATTTTCTAGATTTCTGGATTTATTTTAATTCGAAATTAGAAATAGACAAATTGCTATAGGTACACAGGAGTGTAACCAGCAATGTGTGAATGCGCATGACATGTGCGGTCAGGGGCTGGGTTGACCCGGTCAATATTTTGACTGGTTAACCGATGAACAGTGACTATGGCCCTGCTTGTCATACACACAGAACCTTTTAATCTTATTTAACATTTAATTAAAAAGGAGGGCCCATGTGTCAGCCGCACAGCTAGCTAATTAAGTAATTAAAATACCTAATCTAATCCTACCCTAACACTAAACAAATCCTAGCACTAATCCAAAGCTTGGTTGGCTCAGGAACACACAGGAGCGCGCATGGCATGTCCGTGAGCATTGGATGCTCGTGTGATAGCATGCCTAGTCGGCCATGGACGAAGCCCATCCCGACGAGCGTGCACAGACGGCCGTGGGCCGATAAGCAACAGCGAGTTTGGCCGGTCGCGGCAGCAGCGATGAGTTCGACCGATCGCGGCAGCAGTAACAAGCAGTGGCAGCAGTAACAAGCAGCGGTAGCAGGACAACAAAGCAGCAGCGGCAACGCAACAACATCAGTAGGCGATGGCGGGATTCAGCAGTAGCGGCGGCTGAGCAGCAGCAAAAGTAGCAGCGGCTAGCAACAGCGGGCAGCAGCGGCTGCGGGCGAGCGCGGGCAAGGGAGGCTACGGGCGCGCCGCGGGACACGGAGGCGAGGCCAGGGGCACGCTGCCATGCGCAGGCGGTCGTATCCAGAGGGCACGACCAATGCAAGCAGGGGCGCGACTGGAGTGGTGCGCGGGGCGAGGCTTCAAGGAGGCAGGGCGCGGGCGGATGTGTGGCGCGCGTGCGGTGCGCGGCCAGGGGCATGCGCGGGGCGGCCATAGGCATACGGGAGCACCGCGCAGAGGCGCGCGAAGCTGCAACTACATCAGTACACACAGGTGACATGAACGTGAGGCTTCGGCCTTGGCGAGCAAGGATGCGCGGGGGCACGGATCGAAGCCGGGAATGGGGGGGGGGGGGGGGGGGGGGGGGGCAGAGGAGGAGCTCACTGTGAGCTCGAAGATGTGGTCGGGGAGGCCGGAGGTTGACCGGAGCCGCGGCAAACGACGTCGGACACCGGCGATGTACCGACGAAGATGAGCGTGATGCCGAGCGTACCAGCCCTCCAAGCTTGAGCCCTTAGGCGAGGTCGAAGGAGAAGACGATGGAGGAGCTCATGGACATCTTGGCGCGACGAGGTGAGGCCGATGGCCACGGGATCGAGAAGGCAGCGGCAACTGTGGTCTCGGGTGCGGACGAAATCGAGAGGCGGAGAGGGAGACGAGGGGGATGGGCGTTAGGGTTTGCTAGGGGTCGCGGGCGTCGGACTTAACCGCCAGGGAGGGCCGCGGGATGGCCGGCACCTGGCCGGGCGCACCCATGGCTGTGGGATGGCTGCCACGGCTTCCTCTGCCTCCTCTAGCGGTAGGTTGAAAGAGCTACGGGTGGGCTGGGGCTGTTTTGCTAAATGGGCCAAGGGGCCCTGTAGATTAGGTTTCTTTTCTTTTTATTAGTAGGTTCCCCTTTTTCTTTTATGTTTTCTTAGTTACTATTGTTTTGTATTTAGTTTAGGTACTAAATGATTTTAGTTCATTGTGCAAACTATCACATAAATTCTAGGCAATATTTTGGGCTATTCCAACAAGTGTCAAATATTTTTGGATAGTTTACAAATTTATTTAAATTAGACAGTTTCAATAAAATCTTATGAGTCAGTTTTAAAATGTTTAGTAGAACTTGTATATTTTGAAAAATGTTAATTCGTATATGAAAATTTGCTAGTGAATATTTGCAGCCCAACCTACATTTTTATTTTACCTTTTGAAACATTTAAATTTTCAAGTTGCATCCGGATTTGAATTTGAACAGGTTTTCAATAAGAGTCGATTAAGCTTAATAAAAAAAGGTGACTTGGCATCATTTGTCAGGGTTTACTGTAGCTTAATTATTGGGTGTTACAAATCCTCTCCACTACAAGAAATCTCGTCCCGAGATTTAAGAGGTGGAGCAAAGGGGGAAAGGTCTGGTTATGAAATTCTAACGAATCTTCTCGGTCTTGGTTGCTCTTCTCGAAGAGGCCTATCCATTACGTTGACGTCTTCATTTCTCATTTTCAGGGCATCATGATGAAGTCGTGATCCTTTCTTCGTGGGTTCCATCGTACTTACGAAAAAGGATAAGGGGTATCTTCGGAAGAACTGACCTCTGCAAGGTTAAGTATCTGGTAGCTAACATCGGGGAAGGTGGCGGGAAGTAACTCTCGAACTAAAACTTAAGAGAATGTCGAGAGCAAAGTAAGAAGGTACCATGACAAGTGTCAAGCGGGTAGGCAATCGTTCGATGCCTTAAACTAAATGTGATAGGGGTCCAGAGCAACGAGAATAGATGTTGCATCTAATACCAGACTAGATCAGCTCAAAGGAGGTGGCTCGTGAATTACACATGAAAGAAAGCATGAGGAATAACTTTGGAAACAGGGGTGTATAAGAGAGTCAGGATCATATCCTGTGGAACTATGGGTTATGGGCCCACCATGTGGGTTAAAAAGTAGGAAGGGCTATGTCATCTTGCACGATCATGATAGCAAGGCATGTCAAAGAATAGCCTGTCAGTTATGTCGGCAACAACTTCGGTACCAAGGGCGAGGGACGAAGAGAACCATTTTCATGCTCATTAAACGAGGCGGACCAATAAGCAAAGTTCTTGTCCATCGGTGGTTACCGGAATGTCATCAACAAATAGTAACATGGCCTTACTGACTAGGTTGCACATCAAGGTGTTTACATAAGTAGGAGAATATTACTGCTTAAATCATATAGACCACAATAAAGGTTAAACAAAACAATGGAAAGGAAAATGTGATTATCAGATTAAACAGAACAATGGAAAGGAAAATGTGTTTAAACAAATATTTCAGGGGTATATCCTTCCCAAGGACAAGTAGAGCATGACATCCATGACATGATAGAAAGTAGAAAACCATTTAGGTAAGGGGGGAGGAATTTCATGATATTACCCATACAACGGTGTTATGATAATTGATAAAAGAAAATTTAGCATTGTGCTTCAAATGTGCTTATTGAAGATCGGAGTACCACAGACATGCTTCGAGATAGCATTGATATGGTTTTCAAGCAAATGTCGAACTTTGGATACACAAAGGATTCATCAGGATCAACATATAGAATAAGTCTTACAATTTCCTCATGGAAGAATCGCTAGCCTTGTTAAGAAAGGAACTATAACAATAGTTCCTACGACCAGGTGTGCTAGGCATGACATCATCTTACCGGGTCATATAAAAGACCAATGTTATAACTCTTGGAATTATGTTCCTACCATCATATCCGACCGAGATTCAAATCTGATTGGGGTTAGGATACCTCGGACTCAGGATGCCTGAGAAGAAAAAGGTGCGACACAAATTGCCGAGATGACATTATAAGATTCTTGGGAAGTGAACTATGGATGCGAGTTCCGAAACAAGAGCTCATCATTAAACCAAGGAGAGGATAAGGAGGTGGCTGATGGACTCGGCGACAATTCTTTGAGATTTCCAAAAAGATGGATCTCCACAATTATGTGAACAAGGAGATAACATTTGACAAAACAAATGATATAATGATGTATGCTCGAGGAAAACATACACAAATAAACATTGGTTGAAAGGTGTACCCGATATATGGGCTAGGTAGCATGATCAATGTCAGAATGGTGACTCAATAACCAATAGTTGAAGAATGAACTGTCAACCAGTAACTTTAAAGTAATACGGTTGCTAGAAGTTTTGAAAGTACACATCACAGTCCAATTGTCGTTATTCCGGTTAGAAACAACACGGGCATCAAGAAAAGAATGGTGATTGTGATAAGTATCACTTGTATCAAAAATTCTCAAGAGGTGGTGAAATTCTCACGACATTCTTTAAAGATGGTAATACTCCAAGGTAAAGAAGAACAATTGTTGGATAGTAAGGAACTCAAGGTATAACACAAAACACGAACAAGTTTGTGTTGGAGGGAAGACAATAGAGTGGTCGATGATAACACTAATCATCGAGGGAAGGATGGTCTTTCTCATCATGAATTCAATTGATATCCTGGAAGTGTTCAGAATGCTGATGATGATCACGACACAATTGTCGAGATATTTCATGAAGATGTAATCAATGGCGATGACATCAAGTCAAAGAAATGATGAAGTGAAAGGTTATTGGAACCACGAGTACGACGGAAACTCGAAATAAAGCTTGCTGTTCAAGGCGAAATAGTATGACGAGGAAAATCAACATAAGCTTAGCTCATCATCGAAAGTGGTACTATGAGAATAAGGACCAGGTAGCACAGTTAAAATCATCACGACAATGATATAGCCAAACATGCTAGGAATGGCGTGATCAGGTACAAACTCGTACTTAAAGAAGATTAATAAGAGTTGTTGAACCATAGTGCGGACTCGGTTCAGTTATCGGTGTCTTTGAGTGTTTAATAACTCATAGCCCATGAAAAATTGTAGTCAATGAGAATGTAGTACTTGATGAAGAACTCATAAGAAGTTATGCAGTTCCAAGATAATCTCGAGATACCAGGGGGTAATACTCGACGATAGATCAAAGTAGAGGTGGGACTGGGGTATTACTCTGCAGAAGACAAGTGCTCAAACTTGCACGAGAAATGGTATTTAAAGGAGAACATGGTCAGAACCATGATTGCAAAGGATCAATTCACTGATATCAGATGTTATCATACCAAGGGAATAGTTATTATTACAAGAAGCTTCCATGATAGGATCTACATCGTGTCCATGGGCATGGACACAAGCTCAAGGTCGACTCCCACTTCTTCAATGTATAACCTTCCATTCACCTCTCACCTTCGAAGGAGTTGTAGTGTAGAAATTTGATCTAGCAAAATACCAGAAGAGTATGACTCGTGAAAACTTTCGAGTTCACACATATTAAGGAAGGCATAGGTTCAAACCGTCAGGTCGTGGAAACATATACCACAAGCTTCAATAGTAAATATCTCCAGCTCAAAAGCAGAGCATGGTTGGCCAATCAGAGAATAGGATTTACCAATGGCATTATATATCAGAGGAAGAACTTCCAAAGTGATTGAATATGAAGGATGTTGTCGGATAAAATCTAACAAAGGATCCGATGGTCCTGAAGGGATCTGATGTAAGCATCAGTACTCAACCAGAGGAAGAAAGAATGCAAGGAGATCAGATTATAGAAACAACTGACTAACTCAAAGCTCAAATGCAAAGGAATTATGAATTCCAGGACAAGGGATCAGAAGCAATGCTCTGATTAGGGATGGATAAGTTGAATATCCTTAGGGTTACAATCGGTGGCAATTTGATTGGTTGAGATCCACCTCATGTTTTAAAATGACACCTAAGCCAGAAGGATGAATTCTAGGATCTAATTGAGGATTGCGGGCATTCGCAACATATTGAATCAATAGACTCGAAATGAAAAATGACACAGGGTGCCAATAAGATTACGAGATTTATGGCATTAACCATAACGCAAGAACGCAAGAATTTCAGGAGCAATAGGCTGCTCAAGATTTTTGGAAGAATGAATGGTATTTCAAAGACTTTTGTGAAATAGATGAATCATCTGGGGATGAGCGGATACTCGATAAGTGCGAGAAATTATCGTAGGGCTATTCGGTTGGCAAAGAACTGCAAGGTAGTACGCACAAAGTATTCTTGGAACAATTGAGAGAATTTCAGTGTATCTTGTAATAACAAGATCCACTGGGGATGAATGTATGAACGACAAATGTATGTATTTATCCATAGGGACATTTCGATGGTAGGGAATTGAAAAGGCAACGGGCACAAGGTCTCGGGAGAACATTGGAGAGTATCTTCGGAATTCTTCGGTGCACCATGCAATCATATAGAGTGAGGGGCTCTCCGAGAGGAAGCAATTACGAGAACCTAGAGTTAGAGTTAGCAAAATCATTTAACCCGAAAAGAAGAGAGATCAGAGTCCCAGAGTATAGACGAGGAACAAAAGATCCTAACACCACCCAATGGCAACATGGACCCGTTAGCCACACATCCATGTTCTAAAAGTTCTGTAATGACTGGACTCAACTTCGGCCAAGGAGTTTGGAAGGGGGATTCCTACAGGCAGTCGGCTCTGATACCAACTTGTGACGCCCTGGATTTGACCGTACACTAATAATACACGCAAATGTGTACGATCAAGATCAAGGACTCACGGGAAGATACCACAACACAACTCTAGACACAAATTAAAATAATACAAACTTTATATTAGAAGCCAGGGGCCTCGAAGGCTCGAATACAAATGCTCGAAGACACAAGAGGCAGCAGAAGCAACAATATCTAAGTACAGACATAAGTTAAACATGTTTGCCTTAAGAAGGCTAGCACAAAAGTAGCAACGGTCGAAAAGGCAAGGCCTCCTACCTGGGACCTCCTAACTACTCCTCGAAGTCGAACTCCACGTAGAATCATCCCCGGGATCCTCTGGCTCCTGGAATCCATCATATGATCGAAGTGGCCGGGAAAAGGGGAAAAGAAGTAGGAAAGCAACCGTGAGTACTCATCCAAAGTACTCGCAAGCAAGGATCTACACTACATATGCATTGATATCAATGAAATGGGTAGTATCTGTGGACTGAACTGCAGAATGCCAGAACAAAAGGGGGATAGCTAGTCCTATCGAAGACTACGCTTCTGACAGCCTCCATCTTGAAGCATATAGGAGAGAGTAGATGGTAAGTTCACCAAGTAGCATCGCATAGCATAATCCTACCCCACAATCCGCTCCTCGTCGCCCTGTGAGAGAGCAATCACCGGGTTGTATATGGCACTTGAATGGGTGTGTCTTATTAAGTATCCGGTTCTAGTTGTCATAAGGTCGAGGTACAACTCTAGGTCGTCCTTTTACCGAGGGACACGACTATTCGAATAGATAAACTTCCCTGCAGGGGTGCACCAAACTTCCCAACACGCTAGATCCCCTTTGGCCGGACACACTTTCCTAGGTCATGCCCGGCCTCGGAAGATCAACACGTCGGAGCCCCACCTAGGCACAACAACGAGGTCAGCATGCCAGTCTAAATCCTATGGCGCAGGGGTCGGGTCCCATCGCCCATTGCACACCTGCATGTTGCATGGGCGGCCGGAAGCAGACCCATCTCCTTAATAAAAGAGCAGGATTACGGTCCAATCCGGCGCACGCCGCTCACTCGTTGACGTCAAGAAGGCTTTGGCTGAAACCATGACGTCGAGTGCCCATAACTGTTCCCGCGTAGTTGGTTAGTGCATATAGGCCATTGGCCAGACTCAGATCAAATACCAAGATCTCGTTAAGCGTGTTAATTGAAGTAACCGCGGACGCCGACCAGGGCTAGGCCCACCTCTTTCCTAGGTGGTCTCAAATTGCCCTGTCGCTCCGCCACAAAGTAACAACTGGGGGCCGTCGGGAACTCAGGCCCACCACTACCTGGATGGAGCCACTTGTCCTTTCATCCCCCCACATCGGAATCACTTGCGGGTACTCTATGAGCTGACCCGACTTTAGTCACCACATGTATCATATATAAAAGTGTAGTATGTATATACCCGTGATCACCTCCCGAGCGATCACGGCCCGATAGTATAGCATGGCAGACGGACAAGAATGTAGGGCCACTGATGGAATACTAGCATCCTATACTAAGCATTAGGATTGCAGGTCAGGGTAACAATTGTAGCAACAATGACAGGCCATGCAGCAGAATAGGATTAACTGAAAACAGTAACATGCTACACTACTTTAATGCAAGTAGTAAAGAAAAGGAATAGGCGATATGTGGTGATCAAGGGGAGGGGGGGCTGGCCTGGTTGCTCTGCAAGCAGACACGAACCCTCGAAGGCGAAGTAGTCAATCACTTGATCAACCGCGGTCTCGGGGTCTACCAGAAAGAAGTAACGAAGGGGGAACACAATAAATAACAGAGCAATCAAATCATCACAAAGCACAACATGGCAATACGCGGTGCTATGGGTGACCTAACATAGTACTAGGTGCTACCAGCGAAGGGGGGAAACATCCGAGAAAGTATTCCTGGTGTTTCGCATTTTCGGACAGACGGACCGGAGGGGGAAAGTTGTGTGTTCGCTAAGCTAGGGATGTGTGGTGGACGAACGGGATGCGTATTCGGATTCATCTTGTCGTTCTGAGCAACTTTCATGTACAAAGTTTTTTCATCTGACTTATAGATTACTCTATATGAATTGTCAAAGATTTAAACATTTTCTAGATTTTCTATAGGTACACAGGAGTGTGACCAGCAATGTGTGAATGTGCGTGACATGTGGGGTCAGGGGCTGGGTTGACCCAGTCAATATTTTAACTAGTCAACCGATGAATAATGACTATGGCCCCGCTTGTCATACACACAGAACCTTTTAATCTTATTTAACATTTAATTAAAAAGGAGGGCCAACGTGTTAGCCGCACAACAAGCTAACTAAGTAATTAAAATACCCAATCTAATCCTACCCAAACACTAAACAAATCCTAGCACTAATCTTTTTTTTTGAACACAAGGAAGGCGCATTCAGGCGCCAAATTTCATTCAACTCATTTGCAAAGTACAGCGTGTATTACAAATCCTTCAACCTGGAAGTCTTGAAGAGAAAGCATAGAAGGACAAGGGGAATGAGCTGAATTTGTACAACTAAAAACAGGTTCTATTCTTGAATTGAGAACCTGGTGAGCACAATTGTGGTCAATGCTATTGATATTCCTGGGAATGTGATAGATAGCATCAAGTTCACTAGAAGAGTCCTGCATGAAACTACTTATTTGAGGTCGACATCTCCAAGCTATAGAGTTATCCTTAATATTCCTGGAAACCACTATCTTTGCCAAAGAAAGGTTGTCTGTGAGGAATGACACATTATGGAGTTGTAACCTACAAGCCACCTTGGCAGCAAATTGAAGGGCCAAGGCTTCAGCCACAAGAGGGGAATGTGTAGAGTTAGCAGAAGCTTGTATCATGATTTTTGTGTCAAAGTCATCTCCAGGAATAAAAATGAAAATTCCAATTCCTGTTGCTTGAAGATCACTTCTTCCTGGAATGTTGTTGTTCTTCCATGAGGCATCCGAATAAACTTTTGTTCCTGAAATTATCGCATCAGACTTTATAGTTGATCCTTGAAGAGGCTGTCCCATTTATTCAGAACCTGTATGAAGAGTAGGAGAGGAAGGATTGACTTCCTGCAATTTTTGTTCATGAAAATCCTGCAGAGAAGAGATAGCTAGTGCTGCATGTTGCACTTGATGAGGTAGTGAAAATTTCCTGCAAAAAAGAACCTCATTTCTAGCTTTCCACAAGCACCACATGAATGTAAAAATATTAGGAATAGTGGCATGCGGATGATTAGAGGTAGAAAGGGCAATAATGATATCTGCAACAGAAGTATGATTTGCAACTAAAAACTCAGATCTGATGTACCATGGATGAGCAAACCAAGCAGCCTTTGCAAAAGAACAAAGAAAAAAGAGATGCAGATCATCCTCTTCAATATTACATCTAGCACATAATGTACTAATGTGAACAGAAAATCTACCAGCTCTGGCACCTGATGGAAGAGCTCGCCTGAGAAGTCTCCAAGCAAAAGTCTGGACCCGAGGGGCCATAAATTTTTCCTTCCATACCTGTTGAAGAATAGACTGAATAGATGTGTTTACCTGTCTTGGTTGATTGGCCTGCACAGAGTGAATTTGTTGCAAACAAAGCTTGTATGTGCTCTTGGAATTGCATTTTCCTCAAGGGGTTAAGTCCCAACAAAAAATGTCTCTGCAATCATCAAGAAGAATAGGAGTAGCGATAATAGCCGAAGCAGAGGGCTCCATAAAAAGGTTAGAGATGAGCTGAGTATTCCACACTTTTCTCCCAGGCAACCAAAGATCAGAAACCTTAGCCGGATAGATAAAATTGCTACTTTGCTGAATGATAAGATGATCATACAAATTGTGCCAGGTAAAGCACTAGGGGGAACTCCAAACAGAAACATTCCGTTGGGAAATTTGATAAAAGGAGTGGGCTTTGAGCATAGGCATGACTTTGAGAACAGACGCCCAGAAAGCAGATTTTGGGGTATTGGAATTCGCTCTCCAAATGGAAGAACCTGGAAAATATTTAGGACGGAGAACTTGATAGATGTGACTATCAGGGTTATCAGCCAATCTCGAAGCAGCCGCAAGCAGCAACCCCTGATTCATTGCAAGCATGTTTTTGATACCCAGTCCCCCCTCCTTTTTAGGTGTACAAATGTCTTTCCAGGCCCTTAGACATAAAGCTTTTGAACCATCCTCCTCTCTCACTCCTACCCACCAAAAATTAAGCTTGGTTGGCTCAGGCACACACAGGAGCGCGCATGGCATGTCCGTGAGCATTGGATGCTCGTGTGATAGCATGCCTGGCCGGCCATGGACGAAGCCCATCCCGACGAGCGTGCACAGAAGGCCGTGGGCCGACGAGCAACGGCGAGTTTGGCCGGTCACGGCAACAGCGACGAGTTCGACCGGTCGCGGCAGCAGTAACAAGCAGTGGCAGCAGTAACAAGCAGCGGTAGGAGGACAGCAAAGCAGCAGCGGCAACGCAACAACATCAGTAGGCGATGGTGGGCTTCAGCAATAGCGGCGGCTGAGTAGCCGCAAAAGTAGCAGCGGGCAGCAGCGGCTGCGGGCGAGCGTGGGCAAGGGAGGCTACGGGCGCGCCGCGGTACACGGAGGCGAGGCCAGGGGCACGCTGCCATGCGCAGGCGGTCGTATCCAGAGGGCACGACCAATGCAAGCAGGGGCGCGACTGGAGTGGTGCGCGGGGCGAGGCTTCAAGGAGGCAGGGCGCGGGCGGATGTGTGTCACGCGTGCGGTGCCCGGACGGGGGCATGCGCGGGGCGGCCATTAGCGTACGTGAGCACCGCGCAGAGGCGCGCGAGGCTGCAACTACATTAGTACACACAGGTGACATGAACGTGAAGCTTCGGCCTCGGCGAGCAATGACGCGCGGGGGCACGGATCGAAGCCGGGAATGGAGGAATCGGAGGAGGAGCTCACCGCGAGCTCGAAGATGTGGTCGGGGAGGCCAGAGGTGGACCGAAGCCGCGGCAAACGACGTCGGACATCGGCGATGTACCGACGAAGATGAGCTCGATGCCGAGCATACCAGCCCTCCTAGCTCGAGCCCTTAGGGAGGGCGAAGGAGAAGAGGATGGATGAGCTCATGGACGTCTTGGCGCGACGAGGTGAGGCCGGTGGCCACGGGATCGAGAAGGCAGCGGCAAATGTAGTCTAGGGTGCGGACGAAATCGAGAGGCGGGAAGGGAGATGAGGGGGATGGGCGTTAGGGTTTGCCAGGGGTCGCGGGCGTCGAACTTAACTGCCAGGGAGGGCCGCGGGATGGCCGGCACCTGGCCGGGCGCACCCATGGCCGTGGGATGGCTGCCACGGCCTCCCCTGCCTCCTATAGCGGTAGGTTGAAGGAGATGCGGGTGGGCTGGGGCTGTTTTGCTAAATGGGCCAAGGGGCCCAGTAGATTAGGTTTCTTTTCTTTTTATTAGTAGGTTCCCCTTTTTCTTTTTTGTTTTCTTAGTTACTATTGTTTTGTATTTAGTTTAGGTACTAAATGATTTTAGTTCATTGTGCAAACTCTCACATAAATTCTAGGCAATATTTTGGGCTATTCCAACAAGTGTCAAATATTTTTGGATAGTTTACAAATTTATTTAAATTAGATTGTTTCAATAAAAGCTTATGAGTCAGTTTTAAAGTGTTTAGTGGCACTTGTATATTTTTAAAAATGTTAATTCTTATACGGAAATTTGCTAGTGAATATTTGCAGCCCAACCTACATTTTTATTTTACCTTTTGAAACATTTAAATTTTCAAGTTGCATCCGAATTTGAATTTGAACTGGTTTTCAATAAGAGTCGATTAAGCTTAATAAAAAAGGTGACTTGGCATCATTTTTCAGGGTTTACTGTAGCTTAATTATTGGGGTGTTACAACTGGAGCATGTATTTGTAGTTCAGATTTGAATCATGGATATTAAATGCTTAGGAAACTCAATTAGTGTATAAAAAGGCCAAACGAACCCTGAATAAGTTCAAATTTTAGCACGGATATCCTGTCGTTCCATGTTGCCCGTAGAAGAAAATACAAAGTGAAAGGAGACAGTGATTACGTTTCGCCCACAAGGGGGACACATTTCCCTATCAGAACCACGAGGCTTCTTTGAGAGAAGCTCCGGTTCGTAAGAGGCTTATAATAAAACTTGTGCCACAATGGACAAAAACAGTTCCTCAAAAAATAAGTGCGATGTCATGATACCATGGCAAGTTTCACGATTTTCAGCTTAGTTTTGGATTTATAGGGATTTAAAAACCGAGATTCTTCTCACGAAATGTTTTCAAATAGCACACGGTACACTCACGAAAGCCGATATTCAATGAAAACCATATTTTAAAGTTCCATAAAAATCTGAAAAAAATGTGGGATGTTAAGAAGGTGATGTTTTATTGCGATACAAAATTTCAAGTTGAAAAATATTATGAGATGTGAGCTATGAAAAAGACAAATTCCGCCCTAAATAATGACATTAGTATTCGCCACTATTCAACAACACTGATTTTGTCTTTTTCATAGCTCACATCTCTTAATGTGTTTCAACTTGAAATTTTGTGAGCCAATAAAACATCATCGTCTTCACATCCAGCATTTTTTTGAAACTTCAAAACGTCTTTTTCTCGTGGTCTTCACCAGTTTCCACCGAATGTTGGTTTTCGTATGATATCCCCCCCCTTGTGCGTGCGATCTGAGTCCTGCATTCTAACTGGCCAGAACCCAAATCCCACGGATCATACGTGTGCACCGTTAGATGCTCCCAGATCGAACGACAACCCTGAGCCCTTTCGATAGCACATGCAGTAGATGGGTAAGCACTGTGCACATGCGTTATGTAGCTCACACTTCCTTCTCTACTAGGTTTTCACTCAAAACAGGTTACCATTTCTCACCACTCCTCTCATCGGTTTCCCGCCTCTTCTCCCAGATATGCATGATGTAGATGTTCGTTTAATTCTTATAGTTCATCTCATCCAAAATCAGTTATTTTTGTAAAAAAACTATTTTAAGATTCATGGAATTGTGCATTGTAAAGGTAAAAACAAATAGTGACAATTCATTTAGAAAAAAAAGTTTGGGAAATTATGATATGGAAGATTCTAGAGAACAAAGGAGAAGTGCTTGTGTTTAGAGGTTTGTGCATTATGCTTATGTTCAACCATGGAGTCTTCTAGATTGTACATGTGGCAGAATCTGGTGGAATATAGATGATATCCAATGACCAGTAGTGCTCGGATTTGCCATCTATGTACCGTCGAATTGGCTTCATCCAAGGAGCAACTTTCATAGTTATTCGCACACTATATATGTGTATAGATGTATATATATATATATGTGTGTGTGTGTGTCCCATGCTAGACAAAATAAAGTTTGAGCGCATGCGTGGGACGACCCCCCCCCTCGCTGCTGCCTCAAAGTTGGGAAACTGGCATCATAGGTATTGAACCAGGCTTGGAGTCGGGTACGGTGTTTGGTTTGTAATGTACTTGGCATGGCCCATCGAACTTGTGCATTTGGGATTTAAACACATCATACACCATCATACCCATACATATTTCAGGCTGCATGCAGTGTATATGGGGTCTTCTGATCGACCATGTCTCCCTTGTGCGATTTTTTTGATGACATGGATATATGTGGGCTCCCCGAGTGTATATATATCATCCCTTTGACCCATAATGAGGGGTATGTGTTTGCCATGAATGGATTCCTCCTAGTTCATGTTAGGGACGGTCATCGTCAAATGTCGGTCAACCAAAACTCGAGCTCATGCGTTGTTAGGATTCGCTCCCAGATGCTCGGATTGCTGGGTTCGACCTACATCAAACCCTGCGTACATATCTCATCCTTAACTACCTTGCCTTCAAGGTTGTTGTCTGTATCGAGAGGTAGGCACCACATCTAAATTGTACATTATTCTATATTGAAAACACACATCATTTTGGACCGCAAGCAAGAGGGGCTGGTTTTGTGGTCCCTCTCGTGCGATGTTTATGATGGTTCAATCTATTGGCCCAAGCGGTTTATCGACAACAACAACTGTCATTTGACCAAACAAAAGATTCATTGGTCCGTCTTATGGTAGGTCATGTCGACATGCATATATGACCAAAGTATCGATCATTACGTGCATCCGCCCCGCTGACATGAAGTGGGAGGTGGTGGGCCAAGCATCCTAGCTAGGTACGACATTATCTCATTATATATATCCTAGCTAGGTCGTTGTTGGGGTGCTTTCGGGTTTGCGAGGCAGGTGCCACCAAAGTATGCATTGTGTATTTAAAGTTTTAAACACCCCCAATATTCGTACATATATTTGGCCACTTCTAGGTGGTTCTTGAATTCTGGCCCCTCTCATCGATCTTCAATGACGTGCCCAACCGTGGGCCCGCGGGGTCAAAGTTGTGGATTGGAATTTTGAACATCACATACCACCCTTTTCACTCATATATATTTGGGCCACATGCTGGTGTGGCTGTCTTTTAACCCTCCCTAACGTTATATTTTGCTGCAAAGACTCTGATGATCCTCAATGGACACAGGGTATAATATCTAAACCGTGTCCGATACAATTCATATGTGAATCACCACGACCGCACAAGCGCGAGCAAATTAAGGTGGAGGTACTGGCTCAACCGTGTGCGATGCAAGTGCGCTGAAATCACCACGACCGCGCAAGCGCGAGCAAAGGGTGGAGGTACTGGCTTAACCGTGTATGATGCAAGTGCATTGTAAAACCACCACCTGTGGAAGCTAAAGGCGGGTAAGTTTATTTGAAAATTAGGACGAAACGTGTGCGATAGACCAGCTAGCTAGAAATATAAAAAACAAACTACCCGCCTTGAGCATTGCAAAAATCGGCGGATCCGCGCCACTTTTGCTTATTATCATACACGCATATTGTTATTGGACCATGCGCAATCTTGGGCACTCCCGCCCCGCATCAATCCCTTTACCTAAATTTTTGTAGCCGCCGTACTTCAACTATCGCCCACACTCCTCCAGCACCAACCTTATAGTAAAATTTTAGCAGCTGAGGCATTTGAACCGTCGCCTCCCTCGACCACCACCATCTCCACCCACCATTACTAAAATTTTCAGTAGCCGCGGCGTATCCTCAAACACCACCCCCCCTCCACAGTACCCCAACCGCCCCTCCCCCCTTTGAAAACTAGCTCGCGGCCACCGCCGGCGCCGCCGCAAACCCTGCCGGTCTGCCCATTCCTCCTATCTTAGATAATAAATTTCAGGTTATCTAGTGATTCCCATACCGTCGCCCCACTCCCCTAATTTTTTAGATGAGGCCTGCGGTGTCCCTCCCCACCAGATCCGTATCCCCTGCTCCAGAATGTCGCAGCGTAAGCTTGACCACGTATCCCGAGGAGCCTGACAAGCGTTCGGCCAAGAAGAGGTTTATCATGGTCTCTCCGGTGGAGGTTGGCGAGGTGGCCGCCGTTCGCCCCGACCTGTCGATCTTGGAGCAACACGTCGCCGCGGAAGCCGGAGAAGACGTTGACTATGTTGCCATGACGAAGGCTTCAAGTCAGCGGGCTAGCGTATTACTGTATCTCGAGAAAGTTGGCTATGACATCAAGCTCGTCCACACTGACGGCTTCACGCGGGCCATGTCACAGGTTAAGTGGTCCATCCCCAACCCCTCTGGTTCAACGACCGTCGATCTGTTTGACGGCCCTGCCGCTGATCTCCTCCGCCAAGCGGTCAAGGATTTGTGAGCTTTATATGCCATCGAGCCCATTTTGTCCCTTCTGAAGGACATGTTCTACGGCGGTGACTTGGGATCCTCAATTGCCAAGTCAGATCTCATCGACCACGACCACGACCACGAGGAGGGCACCCACGAAGGTTCTTCCAAGGTGAAACAGCCCATTTGTGACATCAGAGAGCGCACCATGGGCCTGTGCTCTTCCAACTGGACGTATCCCGTCCATGAAATGTGAGGCAACATTCTATCAGCAAATATTACCTTTTCTAGCTTGCCAACCCGTACCCTTTGTTGTAGTAGCATTTGCCGTGTGGTGCTTTAACTATGCCGTGTTTAATTATTTTAGTTATGCAAAAATGCATTGTTCAATAGGTCTATATGATGTTTAAGTATGAATTGTCCACTTTAGTTTCACGAATGGCTATATTTGGTTGTTTATAGTGAGTAGATGCCCTGTTTATCTATATTTGGTTGTTAGGTTGGTTGGAGTGAGCATTTTTCAGTTATCGAGCAGATGCCTTGTTTATCTATATTTGGTTCTTAGTTTGGTTGCAGTGAGTATTTGTCCAGTTATCAAGCAGATGCCTTGTTTATCTGTATTTGGTTGATAGGTTGCTTTTTTTAGCATTTATCCAGTTATCAAGCAGATGCCTTGTTTATCTGTATTTGGTTGTTAGGTTACTTTTGTTAGCATTTCTCCAGTTATCAAGCAGATGCCTTGTTTATCTTTATCTGCTTGTTAGGTTGGTTGCAGTGAGCATTTGTCCAGTTTTCAAGCAAATGCCCTGTTTATCTGTATTTGCTTGTCAGGTTGGTTGCAGTGAGACTCTGTCCAGTTTTCTATGGTTATATTTGGTTGTTATACTAGTCATTTATGCCTTGTTTATTTCAGTCATTCACAATGTGTGGTTCGTTATGTGCAAGTCAGAACTGTGCCGCTTGACTACATCAATACCAGTTTGAATGGCTATATTTGTTTTCAGTTATTCCTGGTGTAGTTAACACATGCCCTTTATTTCCACTTTTACACATTTATCCAGTGTGATGTTTAAGCATTACCGACATTCTATTCATTTTCAACAATACCAGTTTGAATTGCAATATTTAATGTCTATCAAGCTTGCTGTCGGTAACATTGCCTTCCATTTTATATCTGCTTTAATAGCATGCTGAAACCAACACATTCAAGCTATCATTTGGAGATGATGTTGTTTACCTTTGCTATATTTGTTTGATGTTAAGATTGTTGTACTTATCATGGCTTTCCACTACTTATGCAGGACAACAATGGGAGTGGCCACCATTTTCCGCTGAGGTTAGCTTCATCCCTCGGCTTGTACTCCCACACCATGCCATAATGTATTGCATATAGATCCAGTCCTGGACACTAGTTAGCTTCTAATATTGACTTGTTGCTTGTAGGTACATATGCCCTTGGCAAGGATACACACATCGACCCTTTTTGTGTATGGGGCAATGAGATATTGATGAACACGCATCAAGTGAGGAAATTGATAATGATTATTAGCAAAAATAGACGAATGGTGGCAAGCAAATTATTTGTTTATGCTCTATCCAACACAACAATGAGCTGCAGGATGGTAACTACAAACTCTGCAGCCTTCTCTTTTTAGTGCCCATAATGAGTTGTTAGACAACAATGTTTGAATCTTTTTTGTTCCTAGTGGTTCATGAAGCAGTTCACTCAAGATTACCTCGCAAAGTACATGATTGGTGGACACCCAATGAAGGTTAAACTATTTCATCCAGACTACAATGAGCATCAAGAAGTCCTAATGAAGACAATGCAGGATGGACGGGCAGCCATCACAAGGGGTTGGCCTAGAGTCGTGCACGCCTTACGCATGGAGGACGACACAATATGTGCATTCCGCTTCACATTCTCGAGCAACCAGAATGTTTTTCGCCTCTCTATTTACAGTCTTTAGTACAACTGTGGTTCATCATTCTTTACTTGGTGCTTCTGTAGTTCTTCAGTTATGTACCTATGCATTGAATTATGGATTTGTGGTTGAACATATATTTGTAATAAACATGGTTGGATATGAAATAAGTGATTGCCTACTTTCAAATTCATAACATGTGATTTTTAAATTAGGGATTAATTGGATTAATTATGGATTAAATAGGGATTACACTGCACACAGTTTGCGAAAGCGAAACGTCTGCGATATACGTGGAGATCAGAAACGTTTTTAGGATCTACTATGTGTGCGATAAATCTCCACTGCACACACGACTTTCTCTTGAAAACTGTATGCATTATACCACCTTGAACAAACATTTATCACACAAAAAGTGTGAGTGACGGACAGCCTTTGCCACACAGTTTCTTTCTATGCACCATATGTGATGCATTCAATAATGTAAATGATAAAATTATCAATATCATGTGCAATGGCAACGCTATCACAAATGATTTAACGGGAAAAATTGTGTGTGATGTACCTGTGAACGGAAACGTTTTCCTTGGAGCGACTGTGTGGGATGTACATACGAACGGAAACGTTTAGCGGGGACTGACTGTGTGGGATGTACTTGCGACCGGAAACAATTTGGCCGTATAATTGTATTTTTTAGCTCTACTGTATGTATTTCCGTATTTGAGCTCTCGTCGGTCGCACATGACCTCATTTGTGCCGAACGTGTGTGCCAGGAGGGCATATCCCCGACGGTTTCTAGGTCGTGTGGGAAGGACCCCCCTATCGCCCACACTCACTTGGCGACGGTTCCAGATGCCTTCGCGGAAAGGGGTTTTAATCCGTTTGTTTAGGACCGACGCGCACCAGTGTGATGACATATATGATGTCGAAAGTAGGCACTGCAAGGCAACATATGCATGATATGACTAACATCATCATGCCAAGTTAGAGCAAACACCTTGGGGGTAAATAGGAGTGGTCAGCTACGTCTGAATCTGCCTCAGAACAAATATCTTCCTCTGGATCACAATCTGGAGAGGGGGGGGGTTGCCCTTGAACCCACCATGGAGCGATGTCTGCATGACATTGTATTGCCGCGCAAAACTCTTCTTTTTTTCTCTACATATTTAGCATGACTGTGTACAATATCTGACATTTGCATAGCAGCTGGAATTTGCACAGTGGCCAGTAACTTACAGGTGTAAGTTATACACCTCTATATTGAAATACAACCATTCCAATCATGGCCTGAAGGTGCAAAACCACGTACGCATATGGCCAATCGGTCAATGCACTTCCTCTTGGCATATGACTGACATGTGGGATCGGAGTGTGAGCAAACCAATCTCAATTGACGGCAAAATGGCCAACCCGCCGTTCCTTGAGAGAGATGAGGAGCGAGAACACACAGACGGGATCGCACGGAGGCCAAGATATGTTCAAGCATGGTTGATCGATATCATCATTACATGTTCGATGTTTTTTAACACTACCATTGGGCTGCCGTTTTCCGCCCTTCTCCCGAATAAATGTGTACTTTATCAGAGATTAAAATAAAATAAGAGTACAGACGCTCCACCATATGGTTCTAGTAGTAGTACTACTCATACAACTATAAACCTTGCGCTTGGCTCTTCGCCACTTCATGAAGTCGAACAATGATGATACTCCGCATGTTGGGTACTACAGTGTATGCCTATGGCAATCTGACACTGAATGAACTTGTGCGTGTCCACCGCCTGGGCGAGGGTAGGTTGCATTAGTCAAAAGGCGTAAGCGAGCTCCACCTTGTCCTGCAGGCTTCTCCTCATTCTGCGGGTTGACGGGACACACCAAAAAGTAGTGCTAGTCCATACTCCCTCCTTTTCGGTTAATATGGCTTAATCTATTTTGCTGGTAAATGAGAGAGCTTTATTCATATATAAGCATTCTTAGGACGATCAGCCAAGAGACTGGTCACTAGGAAGCGAGGTACCCCGCAAAAAAAGAAGAACGAAACGAGGTGTTTCATCAAGCCAGCTCTCGGCCACATTCAAAGTGCAATAAGCATGGTTCGCACAAAGATGAGCCGCAAGGTTTGCTGACCTGTTTACATGCTGAATAACAAAAAAAGAGGAAATATTACCGAGCGCTCCTATTTGTAAAAGGATCTGAGCCATAATTAAGCGAGAATTTGAAGGAAATATGCCCTAGAGGCAATAATAAAGTTGTTATTTATATTTCCTTATATCATGATAAATGTTTATTATTCATGCTAGAATTGTATTAACCGGAAACTTAGTACATGTGTGAATATATAGACAAACAAAGTGTCACTAGTATGCCTCTACTTGACTAGCTCGTTGAATCAATGATGGTTATGTTTCCTAACCATAGACATGAGTTGTCATTTGATTAACGGGATCACATCATTAGAGAATGATGTGATTGACTTGACCCATTCCGTTAGCTTAGCACTTGATCGTTTACTTTTATGCTATTGCTTTCTTCATGACTTATACATGTAACTATGACAATGAGATTATGCAACTCCCGATTACCAGAGGAACACTTTGTGTGCTACCAAACGTCACAACGTAACTAGGTGATTATAAAGGTGCTCTACAGGTGTCTCCGATGGTACTTGTTGAGTTGGCATAAATCAAGATTAGGATTTGTCACTCCGATTGTCGGAGAGGTATCTCGGGGCCCACTCGATAATGCACATCACTATAAGCCTTGCAAGTATTGTAACTAATGATTTAGTTGCGGGATGATGTATTACAGAACGAGTAAAGAGACTTGCCGGTAACGAGATTGAACTAGGTATTGAGATACCCACGATCGAATCTCGGGCAAGTAACATACCGATGACAAAGGGAACAACGTATGTTGTTATGCGGTTTGACCGATAAAGATCTTCGTAGAATATGTGGGAGCCAATATGAACATCCAGGTTCCGCTGTTGGTTATTGACCAGAGACGTGTCTCGGTCATGTCTACATAGTTCTCGAACCTGTAGGGTCCGCACGCTTAAAGTTTGGTGACGTTCGGTATTATGAGCTTTTGTGTTTTGATGTACCGAAGGTAATTCGGAGTCCCAGAAATGATAACGGACATGACGAGGAGTCTCGAAATGGTCGAGACGTAAAGATCGATATATTGGACGACTATATTCGGACACTGGAAGTGTTCCGGATGGTTTCGGAGAAAACCTGAGTGTCGGAGGGTTACCGGAACCCCCCGGAGAAATAGTGGGCCTTATGAGGGCTGGCCTAGGGCAGGCCGTGCGCCCTCCCCCTCTGGTCCGAATTGGACTAGGATGGGGGGGGGGCGCCCCCCTTTCCTTCTCCCTCTCCCTCTCCCCCTTCCTTTCCCCCCTCCTAGTAGGAGTAGGAAAGAGGGGAATCCTACTCCTACTAGGAGGCGGATTCCTCCTCCTGGCGCGCCTACAGGGGCCGGCCGGCCTCCCCCTTGCTCCTTTATATACAGGGGCAGGGGGGCACCTCTAGACACAAGTTGATCTATTGGTCTATTCCAGCCGTGTGCGGTGCCCCCTCCACCATAATCCACCTCGATTATATCGTAGCGGTGCTTAGGCGAAGCCCTGCGTCGGTAGCATCATCATCACCGTCATCACGCCGTCCTGCTGACGAAACTCTCCCGTGAAGCTTTGCTGGATCGGAGTTTGTGGGACGTCATCGAGCTGAACGTGTGCTGAACTGAGAGGTGCCATGTGTTCGGTACTTGGATTGGTCGGATCGTCAAGACGTACGACTACATCAACCGCGTTGTGCTAACGCTTACTCTTTCGGTCTACGAGGGTACGTAGACACACTCTCCCCTCTCGTTGCTATGCATCACCATGATCATGTGTGTGTGTAGGAAAATTTTCAAATTACTACGTTCCCCAGCAGTGGCATCCGAGCCAGGTTTATGCGTAGATGTTATATGCACGAGTACAACACAAGTGAGTTGTGGGCAATACAAGTCATACTACTTACCAGCATGTCATACTTTGGTTTCGGCGGTATTGTTGGATGAAGCGGCCCGGACCGACATTTCAAGTACGCTTACGCGAGACTGGTTCTACTGATGTGCTTCGCACACAGGTGGCTGGCGGGTGTCAGTTTCTCCAACTTTAGTTGAATCGAGTGTGGCTACGCCCAATCCTTGTTGAAGGTTAAAACAACACTAACTTGACGAAATATCGTTGTGGTTTTGATGCGTAGGTAAGAACGGTTCTTGCTCAGCCCGTAGCAGCCACATAAAACTTGCAACAAACAAATTAGAGGACGTCTAACTTGTTTTTGCAGGGCATGTTGTGATGTGATATGGTCAAGACGTGATGAGATATAAGTTGTTGTATAAGATGATCATGTTTTATTGAACTTATCGGCAACTGGCAGAAGCCTTATGGTTGTCTCTTTATTGCATAAGATGCAAGTGCCATGTAATTTCTTTACTTTATCGCTATGCGATAGCAATAGTTGCAAAAGCAATAGCTGGTGAGACGACCATGTGACGACACGTTGATAAAATATCAAGATGATGGAGATCATGGTCTCATGCCGGTAACAATGAAGATCATGACAGTTCTTTGGAGATGGAGATCAAAAGCGTAAGACGATCATGGCCATATCATGTCACATATTTTGATTGCATGTGATGTTTATCCTTTATGCATCTTATTTTGCTTAGTTCAGTGGTAGCATTATAAGATGATCTCTCACTAAATTTCAAGGTATAAGTGTTCGCCCTGAGTATGCACTGTTGCGACAGTTTTTCATGGTGAGACACCACGTGATGATCAGGTGTGATAAGCTCTACGTTCACATACAACGGGTGCAAGCCAGTTTTGCACACGCAGAATACTCAGGTTAAACTTGACCAGCCTAGAATATCCAGATATGGCCTCGAAACACTGGATACTGAAAGGTCGAGCGTTAATCATATAGTAGATATGATCAACATAGTGATGTTCACCAATGAAAACTACTCCATCTCACATGATGATCGGACATGGTTTAGTTGATTTGGATCACGTGATCATTTAGATGACTAGAGGGATGTCTATCTAAGTGGGATTTCTTAAGTAATATGATTAAATTTAACTTTAATTTATCATGAACTTAGTCCTGATAGTATTTGCATATCTATGTTGTAGATCAATAGCTTGTGATGTAGCTCCCCATTTATTTTTGATATGTTCCTAGAGAAAATAAAGCTGAAAGATGTTAGTAGCAATGATGCGGATTGGATCCGTGATCTGAGGATTATCCTCATTGCTGCACAGAAGAATTATGTCCTTGATGCAACGCTAGGTGACAGACCTATTGCAGGAGCAGATGCACACATTATGAATGTTTGACAAAGCTCGGTATGATGACTACTTAATAGTTTAGTGCACCATGCTTTACGGCTTAGAACCGGGACTTCAAAAACATTTTGAACGCTACGGAACATATAAGATGTTCTAAGAGTTGAAATTTGTATTCATACTCATGCCTGTGTTGAGAGGTATGAGACCTCTGACAGTAGTTTGCCTACAAGATGGAGGAGAATAGCTCAGCTAGTGAGCATGTGCTCAGAATGTCTGAGTACTACAATCACTTGAATCAAGTGGAATTTTATCTTCCAGATAAGATAGTGATTGACAGAGTTCTCTAGTCACTACCACCAAGTTACTAGAACTTCATGATGAACTATAATATGCAAGGGATAACGGAAATGATTCCCAAGCTCTTCGTGATGCTGAAATCAACGAAGGTAGAAATCAAGAAAAACATCAAGTGTTGATGGTTCACAAGACCACTAGTTTCATGAAAAGGGCAAAGGGAAGAAGGGGAACTTCAAAAAAACGGCAAGAAAGTTGCTTCTCAAGAGAAGAAGCCCAAGTCTAGACCTAAGCCTGAGACTAAGTGCTTCTAATGCAAAGGGACTGGTCACTGGAAGAAGAACTGCCCCTAGATACTTGGCAGATAAGAAGGATGACAAAATGAACAAAGGTATATTTCATATACATGTTATTGATGTGTACTTTACTAGTGTTTATAGCAACCCTTTGGTATTTGATACTAGTTCAGTTGCTAAGAGTAGTAACTTGAAACGGGAGTTACAGAATGAACAGAAACTAGTTAAGGGTGAAGTGACGATGTGTGTTGGAAGTAGTTCCAAGATTGATATATGATCATCATCGCACACTCACTTTACCTTCGGGATTAGTGTTGAACCTAAATAAATGTTATTTGGTGTTTGCGTTGAGCATGAATATGATTTGATCATGTTTATTGCAATACTATTATTCATTTAAGTTAGAGGATAATTGTTGTTTTGTTTACATGAATAAAACCTTCTATGGTTATACACCCAATGAAATTGGTTTGTTGGATCTCGATCCTAGGGATACACATATTCATAATATTGAAGCCAAAAGATGCAAAGTTAATAATGATAGTGCAAATTATTTGTGGCACTGCCGTTTGGGTCATATTGGTGTAAAGCGCATGAAGAAACTCCATGTTGATGGGCTTTTGGAACCACTTGATTATGAATCAGTTGATGCTTGCGAACCATGCCTCATGGGCAAGATGACTAAGACTCTGTCCTCTGGAACAATGGAGCAAGCAACTGGCTTATTGGAAATAATACATAGTGATGTATGCGATCTGATAAGTGTTGAGGCTCGCGGTGGGTATCGTTATTTTCTGAGCTTCACAGATGATTTGAGAAGATATGGGTATATATACTTGATGAAACATAAGTCTGACACATTTGAAAAGTTCAAAGAATTTCAGAGTGAAGTGGAAAATCGTCATAACAAGAAAATAAAGTTTCTACGACCTGATCGCAGAGACGAATATTTGAGTTACGAGTTTGGTCTTCAACTAAAACAATGTGGAATAGTTTCACAAATTCATGCCACCTAGAACACCACAATATAATGGTGTGTCCGAACGTCATAACCGTACTTTATTGGATATAGTGCAATCTATGATGTCTCTTACGGATTTGCCACTACCGTTTTGGGGTTATGCATTAGAGACAGCTACATTCACATTATAAAGGGCACCGTCTAATCCGTTGAGATGACACCGTGTGAACTATGGTTTGGCAAGAAACCAAAGATGCCATTTATTAAAGTTTGGGGTTGTGATGCTTATGTTGAAAAAGTTTCAGCCACATAAGCACAAACCTAAATCAAAAAAGGTCGTCTTCATAGGATACCCAAAAGAAACTGTTGGGTACACCTTCTATCATAGATCCGAAAGACAATATCTTTGTTGCTAAGAGTGGATCCTTTCCAGAGAAGAAGTTTCTCTCGAAATGAGTGGGAGGAATGTAGAACTTGATAAGGTAATTGTACCTTCTCCCAATTTGGAAAATAGTTCATCACAAAAATCAGTTCTAGTGATCTCTACACCAATTAGTGAGGAAGCTAATGATGATGATTATGAAACTTTAGATCAAGTAACTACCAAACTTCGTAGGTCAACCAGAATACGTTTCGCACCAGAGTGGTATAGTAATCCTTTCTGGAAGTCATGTTACTTGACCATGACGAACCTACGAACTATGAGGAAGCGATGATTAGCCCAGATTCTGCGAAATGGCTTGAGGCCATGAAATCTGAGATGATATCCATGTATGAGAACAAAGTATGGACTTTGATTGACTTGCCCGATGATCGGTGAGTCATTAAGAATAAATGGATCTTCAAGAGGAAGCCAGACGCTGATAGTAGTGTTACTATCTACAAAGCTCGAATTGTCGAAAAAATGTTTTTGACAAATTGAAGGTGTTGACTACGATGAGATTTTCTCACTCGTATTGATGCTTAAAAGTCTGTCCGAATCATGTTAGCAATTGCCGCATTTTATGAAATTTGGCAAATGGATGTCAAAACTGTATTCTTTAATGGATTTCTTAAAGAAGAGTTTTATATGATGCAACCAGAAGGTTTTGTCGATCCTAAAGGTGCTAACAAAATGTGCAAGCTCCAGCGATCCATCTGTGAACTGGTGCAAGCATCTCGGAGTTGGAATATATGCTTTGGTAAAGTGATCAAAGAATATGGTTTTATACAGACTTGCTGTGGAGCCTGTATTTACAAGAAGTGAGTGGGAGCACTACAACATTTCTGATAAGTATATGTGGATGACATATTGTTGATCGGAAATAATGTAGAATTTTCTGGAAAGCATAAAGGAGTGTTTGAAAAGAGTTTTTCAAAGAAAGACCTCGGTGAAGCTACTTACATATTGAGCATCAAGATCTATAGAGATAGATCAAGACGCTCGATATATTTTCAATGAGTACATACCTTGACAAGATTTTGAAGTAGTTCAAAATGGAACAGTCAAAGAAGGAGTTCTTGCCTGTGTTGCAAGGTGTGAAGTTGAGTAAAGACTCAAAACCCGACCACAACAGAAAATAGAAAGGGAATGAAAAGTCATTCCCTATGCCTCAGTTATAGATTCTATAAAGTATGATATGTTGTTTACCAGTCCTATTGTATACCTTAGCATGATTATGTCAAGGGAGTACAATAGTGATCAAGGAGTATATCACTGGACAACGGTCAAAAATTATCCTTAGAGGACTAAGGAAATATTTCTTGATTATGGAGGTGATAAAAGAGTTCGTCGTAAAGAGTTACGTCGATGCAAGCTTTTTACATCGATCTAAATGACTCTAAGTCTCGATCTGGATACATATTGAAAGTGGGAGCAATTAGCTAGAGTAGCTCTGTGGAGAGCATTGTAGACATAGAAATTTGCAAAATACATACGGTTCGGAATGTGGCAGACCCGTTGACTAAATTTCTCACAATTAAAACATGATCACTCTTTGGGTGTTAATCACATAGCGATGTGAACTAGATTAATGACTCTAGTAAACCCTTTGGGTGTTAGTCACATGGAGATGTGAACTAATCACATAAAGATGTGAACTATTGATGTTAAATCACATGACGATGTGAACTAGATTATTGAATCTAGTGCAAGTGGGAGACTGAAGGAAATATGCCCTAGAGGCAATAATAAAGTTGTTATTTATATTTCCTTATATCATGATAAATGTTTATTATTCATGCTAGAGTTGTATTAACCGGAAACTTAGTACATGTGTGAATACATAGACAAACAAAGTGTCACTAGTATACCTCTACTTGACAAGCTTGTGGAATCAATGATGGTTATGTTTCCTAACCATAGACATGAGTTGTCATTTGATTAACGGGATCACATCATTAGAGAATGATGTGATTGACTTGACCCATTCTGTTAGCTTAGCACTTGACCGTTTAGTTTTCTGCTATTGCTTTCTTCATGACTTATACATGTTCCTATGACTATGAGATTACACAACTCCCGATTACCGGAGGAACACTTTGTGTGCTACCAAACGTCACAACGTAACTGAGTGATTATAAAGGTGCTCTACAGGTGTCTCCGATGGTACTTGTTGAGTTGGCATAAATCAAGATTAGGATTTGTCACTCCGATTGTCGGAGAGGTATCTCGGGGCCCACTCGGTAATGCACATCACTATAAGCCTTGCAAGTATTGTAAATAATGAGTTAGTTGTGGTATGATGTATTATGGAACGAGTAAAGAGACTTGCCGGTAATGAGATTGAATTAGGTATTGAGATACCGATGATCGAATCTCGGGCAAGTAACATACCGATGACAAAGGGAACAACGTATGTTGTTATGCTGTTTGACCGATAAAGATATTAGTAGAATATGTGGGAGCCAATATGAACATCCAGGTTCCGTAGTTGGTTATTGACCGGAGACGTGTCTCGGTCATGTCTACATAGTTCTCGAACCTGTAGGGTCCGCACGCTTAAAGTTTGGTGACGATCGGTATTATGAGTTTTGGTGTTTTGATGTATAGAAGGTAGTTCGGAGTCCCAGATATGACCACGGATAGGATGAAGAGTCTTGAAATGGTCAAGACGTAAAGATCGATATATTGGATGACTATATTCGGACACTGGAAGTGTTCCGGATGGTTTCGGAGAAAATCAGAGTGCCGGAGGGTTACCGGAGCCGCCTAGGAGAAATAGTGGGCCTTATGGGCCTTAGTGGAGAGAGAGAGGGTTGGCCTAGGGCAGGCCGCACGCCCCTCCCCCTCTGGTCCGAATTGGACTAGGAGAGGGGGTGGCGCCCCCCTTTCCTTCTCCCTCTCCCCCTTCCTTTCCCCCTCCTAGTAGGAGTAGGAAAGAGGGGAATCCTACTCCTACTAGGAGGAGGATTCCTCCTCAAGGCGCACCTACAGGGGCCGGCCGGCCTCCCCCCTTGCTCCTTTATATACGGGGGCAGGGGGGTACCTCTAGACACAAGTTGATCTATTGATCTATTCCAGCCGTGTGCGGTGCTCCCCTCCACCATAATCCACCTCGATTATATCGTAGCGGTGCTTAGGCGAAGCCCTACATCGGTAGCATCATCATCACCGTCATCACGCCTTCGTGCTGACGAAACTCTCCTGTGAAGCTCTGCTGGATCGGAGTTCGCGGGACGTCATCGAGCTGAACGTGTGCTGAACTCGGAGGTGCCGTGTGTTCGGTACTTGGATCGGTCGGATCGTGAAGACGTACGACTACATCAACCGCGTTGTGCTAACGCTTCCGCTTTCGGTCTACGAGGGTACGTACACACACTCTCCCCTCTCGTTGCTATGCATCACCATGATCCTCTGTGTGTGCGTAGGAAAATTTTGAAATTACTATGTTCCCCAACAGAATTGTGGCATGTGTTCCATGCAATCAACTTCCATTATCACATGCGAGAACCCTCAAAGAGAACCAAATGTGTTGAAGATTGCTTTATCACATTTTTATAATATAATAAGAGTGCAGACGCTCCTCCATCCGGTTCCTAGTATAGTATAGTACATACCTCTATAGTAGTAGTACTTGTACTAGTAAACTTTGCGCTTGGCTGTTCGCCTCCTCGGGAAGTCGAATAATAATACTAGTACTAGTATAGTGTATGCTCCTGGCAATCTGACACCGAATTAACTATTGCACGTCCACCGCCTGAGCGAGGGAGAGCTTGCATTAGTCCAAAGTTTCTCCTTGTCCTGCAAGCCACCGCGCGGAAGCTTCTCCTTGTTTGGCAAGTTGACGGGACACAACAAAGTAATGCTAGTCCATACTACCTCCTTTCCGGTTAATATGGCTTAATTTCAAACGAGATAAATACACTGTCCGTCACTGTATATTTGTAAAAATACGATTAGCGGACTTCATAATATGCACATTGCGCTCAATATATACATTTTCCGGTGTTTATACGGTCACTAGCTCAATCTGGCTGAGTATGTGTGCGCATGCACGTGTAGGTTGAGCACTTGAGCGTGACCGTGTGTGTTCCATCGTGTGCTCGGACATGCATGCATTAGGGCGTCGCGCGCGTTTTTGCGTCCATGAGTACGTGTGACTATTGCATGCATGCATGAGGTTGTAGTTCCTTACATTCACATGTTCATAAGTCAATGCTTTGTCAAAATGTTGCATGCAAGGTTTAATCATTCGTTGTTCACGCATGCATTCCCGATATTAATACGTTGGTAAAGACAATTTCTTGAGGAAAACGTGCCCATGAATTGAGTACAAAGAGGACCATTAAGCCAGGACGGAGGGAGTACCAGTAGTAAACCGGAAGGAGGGAGTAGGTACTAGTAGTACAGTACTACGTAAAAATGTGCAGTAACAAAATTCCTCTATGCCCATCATGTCTACTCACGTGTCATGCAAGAAAATAGAGATAAGTACACGTGAGACTCAGGAACGGTCATACACGTAGGGGGAGTACGTGTAGGGGCCACTAAGGAGCAGTTAAATCACACAGTAAGTTAGTCGGAAGAAGCAACCATCATTTCACTCTTCAATGACACGTACACAATATAAAATGGTTGATATGGAGAGAAAAAGAAAACCACTACATATAGTTATATACACTAGCAGGAGCCTAAGCTACAAGCCTGATTGCTTGAGTTGCTCTCTTCACAAGCATAGAACGACGGTGACCACACCGCTGGTCACGTATCCGTCCTGATCCCGCCGCTGGGGGAAGGGAACAATGTTCTGCGTAGACGTGGTCGACATCGGCAAGGGAGAAAACCCATAGTCGGTGCGTCCCACTCAGGGGTCCCCGCGGTATGGGATGATGCCGCGTCCCAACCGCCCTTCTAGCTATAGCCCGATGTCCCAGGTAGTACATCTTCCTTTTGGAGCCGGCTTGCTCCACTACCGCAGCTCCCCACATAGCTCCATCTCCATGTCGATCTTTCTTTACTTCTACCGGCTTCTATTTGTGATGAGTTGATGTCTCATGAACTAGTGCCAGTACTATTATTCTAATCACACTTCTTCAATATCTTTGCCATCAGGGATGCTCAGCTCGATTTTAGTGGAACTGCACAAAAGCATTGTATGATCCGAGGGTGCCAGCCGTCTTTCCTTCGACATGTTCTACCTAGCCAGGAAATTAAATCTTGTTTAGGGTTTAGGGTTTAAGTTGTAGTGATCCCAGCATGTTAGTTTTCCTTTGTATTTAATGGAATGTTGTAACGGGGCAACCTTGGAGTAGGAACGAAAATGGAGTGGAAACTTTCTGTTTTTCCAGAGAAAAATGGAAACAGAGAGAAACCAATGTTTCGTTTCGTTGGATCACGCCATCGAGCAAAACCAACGTTTAAATCACGTCTGTCGTGTTCGTGTCTCACCCTCCTCCATGGCTCGACCCCACATGGTCGCTCGACATGCCACTCACCGCAAACCGAGTATACGATAACTTTCCCGCCTACTTGTCGATGGATCGCGCCATGGAGTACTAGCACTACTGAAAGAGATTGACGAGTTGGGGGAGGACAGCTAGCTGTAGCACGGACTCCCAAGAACTTTTTACATGCATGTTGTGGCTGGCTATTGCGACCTTTGAACACGGAGCAGTCGCGTGCACCGGGAAGTGGCGCGGGCCATGCTCTCTCAGCCGATGCGCCGCTTCAATGCTGGTGCCAGATAGAGGTCGCGTCCGCTCTGGCCGGGCATGAATGCGGCACAGACCGTTTCGGGCGGGAAGCACGAGCAGGTGATGAAGAGGGTTCGGGTTGGTCAGGAGCGGGCGCGGCAGCGGTCCGGACACCCGCAAACAAGAGATGTTGTATGTTAATATTGCTGCATATATAATTAACAACGTAAATAATGTGCCAGTTGGACAAATATGATTGGAGATGGAGATGGAGATGGAGATGGAATTTTACGTAAACACGGATATGCATGTCTATGTATTTTTGCTTTTTTCGGGAACAAACTTTTATTACTCACGTAGCCAGGCTACACTCGGGGTTACAAAGTTCGGTAATGCCTTCAGGGCCTGAACCTAGCAAAATAGCAATACGACCACTAGTCCTACCATAATGAGCTAAAGTATGACTTACAATGTTGTTGTTTCATCGAACATGAGCAATACATGTATTTTGGAGTGCCATTAGCGATCTAATCTCACGCGCCAAAAAACCAAACCGAGATCTATCAAGATCTTAATTCCTAATCCTCACCATATTTGTAGCTTCAAGGCAGTTGATCTCGATATTGATATTTGGAGCTTAGACTCCCCATGTACTTTATTATATGAATATAATGGTGTGTGGGTAAAAAAAAGATTACTCCACTGCAATGCGAGCGACAAACCTTCTTTGATGGCCAACAATTCTGCTTCCAATGCATTCGCGCAATAACACAAGCTTTTACATGAAGAGAAAATTATAGCACCCCCATGATCCCTAGTATCATGCATGTACCAGCAGTTCCGTTCTCTGGCAAGAAGGAACCATCCATATTCAGTTTTACCCAGCCATCCTCAGATGCATGTCTATGTCTATGTGTGTGTGCACGACGACTCTCGCGACCTGGAAGCAGGGGCGTATTTTTGATCGACTTTTCTTTCTTGGTACGTTAAAAAATTGTCCGCCAGTTTTAGTTTCTTTTTTCAGGAACGCGCGTATTCTATTTAAAACCACTGCTATGGAGAGATTTTTTTACTCCATTATATATACTAGTCGCCAACCCGTGCATTCGCACGGCTATCATATTATGAATATTTACTTTGTATATGTTTAGTTAACAATATTATTATACTATTATTAGTTCTTGATGGCTTAGAATTTACTAAATAGTTTTATTGCAGGGCAAACATAAATAAATATCATATGTTATTGCAGGCATGTCACAATTTTCCATGTACCTATATATTACGGTACACATACAAAGGAATTATAGCCATTCGATAATGTAAGTATACTTTTTAGAAGCTTTAGAAAAAAAGTCTTGATTTATTTCGCATTTGTAAAAATTGCATGAAACAGGATGACTCTAGGATATACAAAATGCTAACTTTGTGTGTTTGGAGAGTATTAGGATTTTGTTTATCATGGGAAGATTACTTGCTATTTTCCGTGGGGTTTCGAAAGCCTCTCGAAGGTCTTACTACCGCTAGTCCATCCCTTATTTCCGTGAACAAAAAAAATTGAATCTGTAAGTGTTATCTACATTCTCCCTATATTGATGCCATATATTTGTATTCTGGTTTTGTGGTTTTAGGCATGTAAATTACAGATTGTACATACAAAATGACTCTTTGTGTTTCCTCAATGCTAAGAGTTCCTATCACGAATATGCACTATACCAGTAAAATTCATGCAGACCAAGAAATGAAAAGAGAAATGTGAGATCAGCATACAGTGCCTACAGACTGCATCAAGTTTATGTGTTTGAAGGAAGGCCACGGAATGAAAAGTGGTAAAATGTGGAATGAGCAATAGCTATCTGACATAAAATTTCTTTCTCCCGCTATCAATATCTTTCAGGAGGATATCTATATGAGGAATAAATCAATTATTTGTAGTAACAAAGAACTTCTTGTAGGACTAAAAGTGCGCAAAGAAAGGGAATCTATAAATAGTTCAAGTCTAGCATTCTATGAATGTAGCGGACCAGTTAATCTAACAAAATTTAGGAACAGTACAACGGTTGTTTTTAACAACTGAACTAATATTCTCTCCACACATGCATTCTGGTATCTTATGAAACTAATGATGCATAAACATTGAGAACCAATGCTGGTCGATACTAAGTGAAAGGGCATAACCTCTTCAGATCGAACTGAAATTTAAATTAAGTTTAATGACATTTTGGGGTGGAAACAAAAGAGCTACATATGCAATCACGATTACAATATAATTGTTGCACTGTTTGGCCGCGTCAAGATGCTGTTATGTAAAAAATATAACACTTTTAGATGAAGAAAAAAGTGTTTAGGCGAGTGCTATTAAGAGATAGGTATCAATGTTCAGAAAATCTTTAACTAAAGAAGAACAACACGGTGAACAAACAATAGTGTAGTCCACTGTTATACTTGATATGCTGCTACTGTTAACCATACCGTAGCAAAAAACTTGATTTCCTCTCATGTTAAGCATAATTTTAGTTCACAATTTTGAATGCGCTTACCAATGTAAGGTTGTTATATTTGGACCTAAACCAAAGTCAGATCAAATTCAGTTACCTTTCTATGGTTCATGTCATACTTATAAATGATTTGATTGGCTGTAGAGTATATATGCTCCAATTTTCACCATCGGGATACCAAAGTGACCACAAACCGATGGTTTGCAATGCAGGGTGCTAGATGCCGACTCCAGGTTTCCTGCCGAACAACGGCTATTTTCTCATTTATTTCATTGCAACAGTAAAACTACATCATGTTAGACCATCTATAATATGCAGAGTGCTTGTATATAGGTGCTTAAATGCCAATATGAAAAAACAGCTACATACACTAAGGGTCCGACGCAAAGAACTATTCAATAGGCGCTTATATAACTTGAAAAAAACTAAGAGACAACCTAATCATCTGTCTGCGGCAATCTAAATAACATAAGCGTTTAGTTCCAGAAAACGTTATCTCTAAGATGTAATTGAAATAGAACCCATCTTGCTAGAGCTAGTCGCTTGCCATGCGAGCGAATCGGTTGAAGCTCCTGATTTTTTATACAAAAAACTATTAGTTCTGGAAGACCTACTGACAGCACACATGATCAAATTTCCCTCCTAGTGAGGACAGCCTACATGTAAATTCTTCTGCAGAGGAAATCAACTCAAAGAAATTGCATGAAACATAGGATTCTTATCCAATCGGGCATGATTATAGTATTATACCTCTTAACCGCCATGACCAAATCAGGAGGCGTGGGGAAGAGGATGCTTGCAGCGAGGTAGTGATCCCCAAGACAGAATCTACTCAATATTGGACCGGCTATCCTGCTGCTCCTTTCTGTCCTTTCTACCCCGCGGCATGGAGATCCAAATTAATACCATGGATATCTGTTCATGTGCCTTATGAGATACCTTGCAACTTACAAAACAACCAACTATAGCTAGGCATGACACCAAAGAACTGACTCTTTTTCATCTAAGTCAAGGCCAAGACACGGTCAGAACAACCTTGGTAGCAAAGCAATAACACTTGTTAGATATAAAATTTGATAGGTTTACGCCTAGAATTTGATAAGAGATAGATGATGAAGAGAAGCACGAACCTGGGAACCATGAAAAGGGGACCAAACCACTAACTATTTAGGAGTAGAACATGAGAAGGTATCATATCCATGCATAACAGGGGAAAATGAACTGACCTTTCTACTGTTTTCTCATGTAAGTTGGCAAGAAATAAAACTAAAATGTAAACCCATAATTCTGGACATGCCGATGTCGTATCCACAGAACTATGGACTTACCTCCACCAAATTTGTAGCAGAAAATTTGAGAGATGAGGGTCTATAAGAAAACAATGGCCAGTACACACATTTTTTAACCTGCATACAACACAAAAGGTACTGGTACTTAATCAGTACACCGAATCTATACAATAATTTACTTGCAGCAGTAAAATCTGCATAACATATAGCATGTATAGAAAAGATATCGATATGTGCAACAGTACCTACTGTTGGATAATATACTATGTATTTCACCGTACACTAAATTAAATTCAGGACCTTGTGCATTGATTCAAAGGATATATTCGTTGCTTATATATATATATATATATAATTTTTTACATGTAAAAGTATAAATCACGGGAATCATCTGAAAAGAAAATAACACATGTGTAGCAATTTCTCTAAACATTATCTTAAACACATGGCGAGCACGTCCAACAGGTAAACGACTAAACGGAGGAGGGATGATTTGAACCGGCCAAAGAAAAGGTTACTTAACAAACATTTATTCCACTCTGCTGAGAGTAGTAAAACATGTAGACGGTGATTGATTTGGTCCTTGTTATGTTATTGACGACAAAGTCATGCTGCTGCTGCTGCTTGCAAGGAACATGCATGGTGAGTGTCTTGTTGTGGTTGCAGGCCACGCTGACCTTTAAGTAGTAGCAGTCTCACACCTTCTTGACCAACCTTTATGACACATGCAACTGCAATAGAACACTCACAGAGATGACATGAGATAACAGAAAAAATCAATCAACAGTACAAACCTCGTAGAAGAGATTGAAGCACACCACCTACCACTTCCTTGCTGATCTTCATGGTCTTCTCCTGCAGCGTGCTGAGGTTCTTGATGCCACACTTCACGATCTATTGTATGCCTAGTTGAGAGATCGTAATAAAACATTGGAGTCGCGGAGAGGTTGTCCTTAACAGGTACGTGGCCATGGTTGTTCCGGCTGTGGCATTGAGAGGTACACACTAAGCAGCTCGGATTATGGCGTAGGCATCGACCCGGCTCAAGTGCCTCATAGCGGATGGAAATAAATCAGGCTATATCATCCATCATCCTCATCAGCCTTACATAATCACCACAAATCCAAGTTTACGTGGACACACACTTTCCATAAATCAGCCTTTCAAAATTGCAGAGCTAGCACCAACCTTCTGGACAGAGTATTAGAGATAAATTTTAGGAGTAGAAATTATCCAAATCAGGAACTGTTGTGGTACATGGTACACCTCCTCCGATGCATCAACCATATTGGACAGATTCCGTCCTGAGAATATATATTGGATTACTGCATGGCCAGAAGTTAAAATCTTAATCACAGGCAGCGGTGGATAATGGATCGAACCATATATCTAACAGTAGTAGAGGTAGTAGAGGATGGATTGGATCGTGTCGTAGTGTCGTACCTAGTTTTTTCAGATCAATTCCAGAATGGATGAAAGACCGAAGGGAGAAACGTCCCAAAGATAAGACTCATCAAGAAAGAGGATTAGGAAGAGCGGCAATTGGGGATGCTGGATGCTGCTACGGTTGGGAACCGCGGCGTCCGAAGGAGACCTACGGGAGCGATGGCCTGATCCATTTTTCATGTGGGGAGGAAGAGAGACATTAGATATACTTTTTGAGGCAAAGAGAGACCTGAGATAAAAAGAGAGACATGAGAGATTGAGAGATTGAGAGAGACTACGTGCGTAAGAGTTTTGGGCTTCAAAGATGTTGGGCTTTGTAGTGTATTTATTTTTGGGCGTACTAATCTGGCTGAAAGGTTTGTCATTTTTTTAACAAAAGTTAATCTGCACCGTAATAACTTGGTCCCATCTCAAATCTACTGCTCGTAATTTCTAATTAACGGTGCAATTTCTAGGAAGTCTGTAATTAGTATAGGTATAGAGGTATAGATAGATAGATAGATATAGATAGATAGATAGCCTCTTGTTTGATAGGGTTTCTCGCGTCTTGCTCTCTCACCCTCTCCATATCAAAACAACATGACAGTGTCCACTCTATCTCTCTCCTCACCGGTGGTCACAGATCCGGCCGAATCCCATCCGCTGTGGGAGGTGAAGAGGTGCAGCGTTGACATTGTCGCCATCAGCGATGGAGGAAGCCGATGCGCACCATCCTCTCGGAGCTAGCACTGGCGCGGACGAAGGTCCTCCACATCCTTGTTCACTGCCGTTGTGTAGGCAGATCCCGCCCGGCCGCCTAAGCGACATTTCGCCCACCTAAGGTATAACTTCGTGTACTGGTCCAGCTCCCCAGGTTGCTGCATGCAGGTTTTCTTCTATGCAACTACTCCCCAGCTCCCCATGTATAGTAGCTAGGGTTCGTCGGCTGGTCCAACATCACCTACTATTATCGAGTAAATGCCACTCGAAAAGTTGTCCTGATTTATGCCTCGGTGGAGGTATACAAGTTGTTTCGACAAAAAGTACATGGTGGTTGTGCGGTCATTGTCCATATGCTCCTATTGCTGTTGCTAATCTAATACTATCACTGGTTAAATGAAGAAATGCTTTTTTTCTCGGGTATCCTGGTTCAGTTCCCATCAAGATAAGCATGATGCTTCTGTTTGTTGGTGTACTTTTCATTAATTCTTTTTGACAATTGAGATGTCGTTGTTAATCTTTGTAACATCCCAAATTTTCAATTTGGAATGTTACACATTAGGTCATCATGCATATCATATTTTATTTTGCTTTTGGTTTTGATCCTAGAAAATCCTAAGCAACTCAAGGACCCACGGAGAGAGTTGGGGATTTCATTATTTACATATTTGAGTTTTCTCAAATTATGTAAACAGGATCATTTGATTTTATTTATTTTATCATCAATTATTTCTATTACAAAAATATAAGAGAGGGAATAAAATGACTTTCCCAAAATATAGAAATATTGAGGATTTAATAAAAAAAATCAAATAACATTTATTTCGGAGTTTTTCGGTATTTTTATTTGAATTTAGGAAAAATGCGCGTTTTTCAAAGTTGTAGTTTGGGCCCAGATAAATGTTCACTTTATCGGGCTTGATTTTAGAAACCCGGCAAAATTTATTTCGTGATTTTTGGAGTCCGTTTAGTATTTCTTTTTATTTTTCTTCCGAGCGGAATTATTTAAAAAAAACGCAAAACCGACTACGAGCCGTACTCGGCCAGGACTCCCTGGCTGGGGCCTTTATAAGCCGCCACCCCGGGGCCCGAGGAGCCCAACAGCCGCTGCCGAAACCCTAGGCCAGCCCCGCCGCTTCCAGCCGCCGCCGCCGCCCGCCGCCGACTCGCCGGAGTGCGCGCCGCCCGAGGTTCGCCGCCGCCTCGTTTTCCGTGCTGTTAAAAAAAATTCTATTCGTCGTTTTTCTTTTTCGTCGGATTTTTCGCGGTTATTTTCTGATCGCGATTTCTGATCCGATTTTCGTTTTAGTATAACTTTTCGCTCGTTTATCGGAATCAGGCGATTCAAGCGCCTGGAGTTTTGTCTCGAAACCCTCTTTCTAAATAATCAACTTAAACAAGTTTTTGCTACTGTAAAATTTGCCCTAGATCCAGATTACTAGAACGAAGTTGTTTTCTTTCGCCGTTTGATTTCTTTTGTTTCGTTCGATTTGATTCTTTTTGCCAACCAGGGTTCTTAAGTTGAACTTTCTGGTTAGATCTTCTATTTGAGTTTTACCTGTGCATTAGATGAGTACTTATTGTATGCTTGTTTGTTTGTCTGCGATAGAATACCCGGAGTGCGCCGCCTGTTACGTTGAATCTCTAGGTTTCGCGGATCATCAGCAAGGCAAGTATCACTTTGATCATACCTTTTCTACAACCCAGTTTTATTGCATTAGATCAATCCTCACACATCACATGATTAGGATCTAATTAAATTGTGGGATGGGAAGTAGATGAGGTAGCACCTATTACCTGTTTATTATCAAACCTTTGGGAGTTACTCTGCGTTTGCTTATTATGCCATGCTATGCTAGTAGACGTGGATTGGGTGAGTGAAATCCATGATAGATGTGAGATTGATAATTAATGGTTTATCTAAGGTGGCAACCTAACACACATCTGGGTGGATTGAGGCACCTGGTTTCCAGGACTTGCCTGTTTTCTTTTGGACCGCCACCCAGGCTCAAAGGGATCATGAGATTATTCATACTAGAAACTTCCGTGTGCAGCCACAAGCCATTATGGGCTCTGGCATAGTTGACTAAGTTGTGCGAACTCTTACAGTGGTAGACTAGCAGATGTAGGGGATGTAGGTGGTACGGTCTACCCGATCGTAAGGTGCTAGCGCTTCTGAAAGACTATGTCTCGGTCATCCGTTTCTCAAACACCCTGTAGTGCGAGAAACCAAACGGAGGCGATCGAGTCTTGTGGGGAAAAGTGCGCAAACCTCTGCAGAGTGTAATAAACTAATCATGGTTAGCCCTGTCCCCGGTTATGGACATCTTGAGTATCTAGTACCTGGATTTTCATGTGAATCTTGACATGTTACTCTAAATTAATTTTGATGGGTTTTAATGATGTTACTTTAATTGGGATTGAGAATGCTGTCAACCATTCTCAATGTTTAACAACCACCATGATAGTAATTAAATTTATTCCTTTGAAGTAGGGAAAAATTGGCTTTACGCAAAAACTGTAACCATAGAGCTTTCCACCAGCCAAATATGCATATAGTATAGTTGTTGCATTCCATTACTCTCTATGTGTTACCTTGCCAGCATATTCCATGTGCTGACCCGTTTTCGGGCTGCAACATTAATGTTGCAGACTTTTCAGACGACGATTAAGGAGTTTTTAGGTCGTGGTTCTATACTCAGTGATGCCGTTGGAGTTGATGGACTCACTTATCTTCCAAGCCTTCCGCTGTTATCGTTATTAGATGGCCTTAAGCCATATTTATTGTAATAAGTTCTCTTTTGAAACACTCGATGTAATAAGTGTGTGATTGCTACTCTGCTATAAATCCTCCGAGTACTGTGTGGTGTCAGCATTACTGATCCAGGGATGACACCGGAGCACAGAGATCAGACTGTTTGAGGTCTGGTCGCTACAGAGATGGTATCAGAGCACACGCTGACTGTAGGACACGACCACTAAGCTAAAGACCTAGATCACTACTCACTCTCTTCTCTTCTGACTTCTCATCTTTTCTACTCTTTAGGATGGCGGATGCAAGGAACAAGTTCACACAACCAGATGAAGATACACCCTTTGGACGCCACTTGAAGGAAGTCACTAGATACGTGAACATAGGAGTACCAAGCTTCACGGGAATCTACAACGCCACTTTACCTGAAGAAGAGCGCTGGATGATTCAAGTTCAAGTTCCAGGAAGGACGTTCATGCCAGTCACTGAGCCCATAGAGTTTTCTTTTGATGCACCAACTTGGAGTCTAGGAAAGAGTATGGCAGCTCACATCGCCATGGGACGCATTGGAGAAGTCTACCGCAAGGATCTCAAGGATACTATCTACCAGATTTGTGTGCGCCGATATGTACACTGGGAGATGATCAGCACCAGGAAAGATAGATCAATTGCAGCTTTTATTCAGGAGTTAAACCAGCACATTCGACGACAGGAGAATCAGATGTGCGCCGATATGATAGATTTGAAGAAGGCTAAGACTAGAATCAAGGAACTAGAGGAAGAACTCAAGGCTACACGTGAAGATTATGAAGAAGAAATTGAAGTATTGGTGGAGAAGAATGACGATCTGATCAAGAAGATTGGAATATTTATGGGAGGCCCGACACCAGTAGATGAAGACGAAGAACCCAAGGAGATTAGCCCGGAAAACTATATCATCATTGACGGCACTGACTCGGAACAAGATAGTAGCGATGATGACTATGTTGATGAAGCTGGAGCAGATATCATGGAGTCTACAACCGTAGAATATTTCTAGTAGACCACCTCATCAGTAGTAGTAGTCCACCATGTAAATATAGTAGTCCGAGCACTTTGCGATAGTTAGATCGATTGTATGCCTTTGTTTGATTGATTGAAGTGAATTGTTTGTTTTTGCCTCATGTGCATATGGGTAGTGTTTTCCCTTTAGACCCCCTCTATTCTTATATCTCATCTTTTCTAAACCCTGAGATGCCTCCGAGACATGACCCCGGATTTGCCTTTCCGCTGGAGCTCACCCAGTTGATCCAGCAGCAGAACACCTTGATGCAGTTGCTAGTTCAGAATCAGAATCAGGGGAACAACAACAACCCACCACCACCACCACCACCTGTTGACCACTTAGCCCGTTTTCTTAGGCTAAATCCGCCGGTGTTTTCCAGTAGCACCGAGCCGATAGTAACAGATGATTGGCTCCGCAAGATAGCTAGGGAGTTGACCACAGCAGGATGCACAGATGCGGAGAAGGTTAAGTTTGCCGCACATCAGTTAGAAGGACCCGCAGCATCTTGGTGGGAAAATTTCACAGCCACCTTCCCAGTCGACACTGTCACATGGGACCAGTTTCAGCAGGCTTTCCGTACTGCCCATGTTTCAGCAGGAGCAATGGACATGAAGAAGCGTGAGTTTCGTAACTTGCGCCAAGGAGTACGGACAGTTGGCCAGTATGTGGAGGAGTTTAGTAAGCTAGCACGTTATGCCCCAGATGACGTTGCTACGGATGCAGCTAAGCAGGAGAAATTTCTGGAAGGACTGAATGATGAGTTGAGTATGCAGTTGATGGTAGCCACCTTCAACAACTACCAGGAGTTGGTAGATCGTGCTCTTATGATTGAAGGGAAGCAGCAGCAAATTGAGAACCGCAAGAGGAAGTATGGACAAGGAAAGTATAATTTAGGAGCTCAGCAGAAGCCACGTTTTACCCCTAGACCTGGAGGACATTTTCAGCATACCCATGGAGTAGGTAGCTCGCACAATCACAATGGCACCAAGAATGGTAATGGGAATGGAGGAAGCAATGGACAGAACCGCAACACCCCATCCACCCCAGCCAAGAAGGACTTGAGTCATGTCACTTGCTATAAGTGTTCGAAGCCAGGACATTATGCAAATGAATGTCCTGAAGGCCAAAATGGCAATGGAAGTTCTGGGAAGAAGCCGAACCCTTTCAACAAGGGAGAGGTGAACCACGTTAGCATGGAGGAGGTTGAAGCTCAGCCTGATGCAGTAATAGGTAAGTTTTTGGTTAAGTCATTTACTGCACTCGTTCTTTTTGATACTGGTGCATCGCATTCATACATATCAAGGGGATTTGTGGATAAGTATAACCTACCAACCCAAGCCCTTAGGTCACCCATGTTAGTAACCTCGCCAGGAGCAGAGTATGTGGCAAGTCTATGGTGTGATCGGTTACCATTAAGGATTGGTAACTATGTTTTTCCCTCAGACCTAATAGTATTGGAAGCTCAAGGATTGGATGTGATATTAGGCATGGATTGGTTATCAAAGTATAAAGGGAATATTGAGTGTGCTAGTAAGTCAATTTTGCTTACCACACCAGAAGGGAGAAGGATCAAGTATGTATCCCGGCATGTACCAAAGAGGACACAAGTAAATTGCCTAACAGGAGTTGTGCAGGAGGAAGTACCAGTGGTAAAGGATTTTCCTGATGTATTTCCCGAAGAGTTGCCAGGCATGCCACCGGATAGAGACATTGAGTTTTTGATTGAGCTATTGCCAGGCACCGGGCCAATATCAAAGAGACCATATAGGATGCCAGCAAAGGATTTGGTGGAAATTAAGAAGCAGATTAAGGAGTTACTGGATAAAGGATATATTCGCCCAAGTTCTTCGCCTTGGGGATCACCAGTACTTCTAGTGGTGAACAAGGATGGATCGTTAAGAATGGTTGTTGATTATCGAGGACTGAATGAAGTAATGATCAAGAACAAGTACCCACTACCAATGATCAACGATCTGTTTGATCGGTTGCAAGGAGCTAAAGTGTTTTCCAAGATCGATTTGCGATCAGGATACCACCAGTTGAAGATTCGAGAACAGGATATCCCGAAGACAGCTTTCACCACAAGATATGGACTGTATGAGTATACCGTTATGTCATTTGGACTGACTAACGCGCCTGCCTATTTTATGAACATGATGAACAAAGTGTTTATGGAGTTTTTGGATAAGTTCGTCGTAGTGTTCATTGATGATATCCTGGTATATTCAAAGAATGAAGAGGAGCATAAGGAGCATTTGCGTTTGGTACTTGGAAAGCTCAGAGAACATCAGTTATATGCCAAGTTCAGCAAATGTGAGTTTTGGTTGAAGGAAGTAGGATTCCTCGGACACGTTATATCTGGAGAAGGAATAGGAGTAGATCCCCCTAAAGTTGAAACCGTGACCAAGTTGGAAGCACCAACAACAGTTGGAGAGATCCGGAGTTTTCTGGGACTCGCAGGATACTACCGGAGGTTTATTGAGAATTTCTCAAAGATTGCAAAGCCTATGACGGAGTTGCTGAAGAAGGATACCAAGTTCAAATGGACTAAGGAGTGTGAGGCTAGTTTCCAGGAGTTGAAGAAACGCTTGGTTACCTCACCAGTGTTGATTTTGCCAGATCAAACCAAGGATTATGAGGTGTATTGCAACGCTTCACGTCGAGGACTTGGAGCAGTGCTTATGCAGGAAGGGAGAGTTGTTTCGTATGCTTAAGCCTCACGAATTGAATTACGCTACGCATGATCTGGAGTTAGCAGCCGTAGTGCATGCATTGAAGACATGGAGACATTTCCTCATTGGAAATCATTGTGAGGTGTACACGGATCATAAGAGTTTGAAGTACATTTTCACACAGAAGGAGTTAAATCTCAGACAAAGGAGATGGTTGGAGCTTATCAAGGATTACGATATGAAATTGCATTATCATCCCAGGAAGGCTAATGTAGTAGCTCACGCATTAAGCCGCAAGAGCCATGTCAATACGTTAATGACGGGAGAAATACCCAAGGAGTTGGCAGAAAATCTTCGTGAACTATGTTTGGAAATAGTTCCGAGAGGCTATGTAGCAGCGTTGGAAATTCAGTCAACTTTGATGGATAGAATCAGAGAAGCTCAGAAAACTGACAAGGAGATTGCTTCTATAAAAAAGAAAATGAGCCAAGGAAAAGCTAAAGGATTTCGTTAGGATGAGCACGACACCCTATGGTTTGAAGACCGTGTTTATGTACCCAATAACCCGGAGATTAGGAAGTTGATTCTGCAAGAGGCCCATGATTCACCGTATTCGATTCACCCAGGAAATACCAAGATGTATTTGGATTTGAAGGATATTTTCTGGTGGACCGGAATGAAGGATATTGCGGAGTATGTAGCAGTTTGTGACGTATGTTAGAGAGTAAAGGCAGAGCATCAGAAGCCAGCAGGATTGTTGCAGCCATTGCCGATACCCGAATGGAAGTGGGATAAGCTAGGCATGGATTTTATCACGGGATTACCAAGGACTCGTTCAGGCTATGACTCGATTTGGGTCGTAGTTGATCGACTGACAAAGGTAGCTCATTTCATCCCAGTAAAGACCACTTACACCAGTGCTAAGTTGGCAAAGATTTACATGACCAGGATCGTATGTTTGCATGGAGTTCCGAGGAGCATCGTATCAGATAGAGGAACCCAGTTTACCTCAAAGTTCTGGAAGCAGTAGCATGAGACTTTAGGTACTAGGCTAGAATTTAGTACAACTTTTCATCCGCAGACAGATGGACAGACCGAGAGAGTCAATCAGATTTTGGAGGATATGCTGAGAGCTTGTGCGCTAGATTATGGATCTAGTTGGGACGACAATTTGCCATATGCAGAGTTCTCTTACAATAATAGCTATCAGACCAGTTTGAAGATGGCCCCTTTCGAAGCTCTGTACGGAAGGAGGTGCAGGACACCGTTGTCATGGGACGAAGTTGGAGACCGCCAGTTGTTTGGACCAGATCTGATTAAAGAGTCTGAACAGAAGGTGAAGTTGATTCACGATAGGCTCAAGGTAGCCCAGTCCAGACAGAAGAGCTACACAGATTCTAAATACAAAGAGACAGTTTACGAAGTCGGAGATAGAGCTTATCTTCGAGTATCCCCACTTCGAGGGATTAAGCGCTTTGGACTTAAGGGGAAGTTAGCGCCACGATTTATAGGGCCATATCGAGTCTTGGAGCGTATGGGAGAAGTGGCATACAAGTTGGAATTGCCAGAAGGATTGACAGGAGTGCATGATGTGTTCCATGTTTCTTAGTTGAAGAAATGTCACGCGGAGATGGCTGACATACCTTTGAGAGACACAGTGCCATTAGAAGCAATTCAGTTGGATAACAATTTGACCTATGATGAGAAACCAGTCAAGATTCTTGAGTTTGCAAGCCGAGTTACTCGCAGTAAGGTTATCAAGTTTTGCAAAGTTTAGTGGAGCCACCACACGGAGGATGAAGCCACCTGGGAGCGAGAGGAAGATTTGCTCAAAGACCACCCTCACCTATTTTCTAGCCAACCCGAATCTCGAGGGCGAGATTCATCTTAAGGGGGTAGGTTTGTAACATCCCAAATTTTCAATTTGGAATGTTATACATTAGGTCATCATGCATATCATATTTTATTTTGCTTTTGGTTTTGATCCTAGAAAATCCTAAGCAACTCAAGGACCCACGGAGAGAGTTGGGGATTTCATTATTTACATATTTGAGTTTTCTCAAATTATGTAAACAGGATCATTTGATTTTATTTATTTTATCATCAATTATTTCTATTACAAAAATATAAGAGAGGGAATAAAATGACTTTCCCAAAATATAGAAATATTGAGGATTTAATAAAAAAAATCAAATAACATTTATTTCGGAGTTTTTCGGTATTTTTATTTGAATTTAGGAAAAATGCGCGTTTTTCAAAGTTGTAGTTTGGGCCCAGATAAATGTTCACTTTATCGGGCTTGATTTTAGAAACCCGGCAAAATTTATTTCGTGATTTTTGGAGTCCGTTTAGTATTTCTTTTTATTTTTCTTCCGAGCGGAATTATTTAAAAAAAACGCAAAACCGACTACCCTAGGCCAGCCCCGCCGCCTCCAGCCGCCGCCCGCCGCCAACTCGCCGGAGTGCGTGCCGCCCGAGGTTCGCCGCCGCCTCGATTTCCGTGTTGTTTAAAAAAAAATTCTGTTCATCGTTTTTCTTTTTCGTCGGATTTTTCGCGGTTATTTTCTGATCGCGATTTCTGATCCGATTTTCGTTTTAGTATAACTTTTCGCTCGTTTATCGGAATCAGGCGATTCAAGCGCCTGGAGTTTCGTCTCAAAACCCTCTTTCCGAATAATCAACTTAAACAAGTTTTTGCTACTGTAAAATTTTCCCTAGATCCAGATTACTAGAACGAAGTTGTTTTCTTTCGCCGTTTGATTTCTTTTGTTTCGTTCGATTTGATTCTTTTTGCCAACCAGGTTTCTTAAGTTGAACTTTCTGGTTAGATCTTCTATTTGAGTTTTACCTGTGCATTAGATGAGTACTTATTGTATGCTTGTTTGTTTGTCTGCGATAGAATACCCGGAGTGCGCCGCCTGTTACGTTGAATCTCTAGGTTTCGCGGATCATCAGCAAGGCAAGTAACACTTTGATCATACCTTTTCTACAACCCAGTTTTATTGCATTAGATCAATCCTCACACATCGCATGATTAGGATCTAATTAAATTGTGGGATGGGAAGTAGATGAGGTAGTACCTATTACTTGTTTATTATCAAACCTTTGGGAGTTACTCTCCGTTTGCTTATTATGCTATGCTATGCTAGTAGACGTGGATTGGGTGAGTGAAATCCATGACAGGTGTGAGATTGATAATTAATGGTTTATCTAAGGTGGCAACCTAACACACATCTGGGTGGATTGAGGCACCTGGTTTCCAGGACTTGCCTGTTTTCTTTTGGACCGCCACCCAGGCTCAAAGGGATCATGAGATTATTCATACTAGAAACTTCCGTGTGCAGCCACAAGCCATTATGGGCTCTGGCATAGTTGACTAAGTTGTGCGAACTCTTACAGTGGTAGACTAGCAGATGTAGGGGATGTAGGTGGTACGGTCTACCCGATCGTAAGGTGCTAGCGCTTCTGAAAGACTATGTCTCGGTCATCCGTTTCTCAAACACCCTGTAGTGCGAGAAACCAAACGGAGGCGATCGAGTCTTGTGGGGAAAAGTGCGCAAACCTCTGCAGAGTGTAATAAACTAATCATGGTTAGCCCTGTCCCCGGTTATGGACATCTTGAGTATCTAGTACCTGGATTTTCATGTGAATCTCGACATGTTACTCTAAATTAATTTTGATGGGTTTTAATGATGTTACTTTAATTGGGATTGAGAATGCTGTCAACCATTCTCAATGTTTAACAACCACAATGATAGTAATTAAATTTATTCCTTTGAAGTAGGGAAAAATTGGCTTTACACAAAAACTGTAACCATAGAGCTTTCCACCAGCCAAATATGCATATAGTATAGTTGTTGCATTCCATTACTCTCTATGTGTTACCTTGCCAGCATATTCCATGTGCTGACCCGTTTTCGGGCTGCAACGTTAATGTTGCAGACTTTTCAGACGACGATTAAGGAGTTTTTAGGTCGTGGTTCTATACTCAGTGATGCCGTTGGAGTTGATGGACTCACTTATCTTCCAAGCCTTCCGCTGTTATCGTTATTAGATGGCCTTAAGCCATATTTATTGTAATAAGTTCTCTTTTGAGACACTCGATGTAATAAGTGTGTGATTGCTACTCTGCTATAAATCCTCCGAGTACTGTGTGGTGTCAGCATTACTGATCCAGGGATGACACCGGAGCACAGAGATCAGACTGTTTGAGGTCTGGTCGCTACAATCTTGTACCATTGCCAAAACAAAGTAACAACACTATATCCCTTTTTTATATTTTTGCAAACAGCGATGTGTATCTCCATACCCGGGCATGTCTGATAACCCACAAGTATAGGGTATCGATCGTAGTCCTTTCGATAAGTAAGAGTGTCGAACCCAATGAGGAACAGAAGGAAATGATAAACAGTTTTCAGCAAGGTATTCTCTACAAGTACTGAAATAAGTGGTAACATATAGTTTTGTAATGAGATAATTTGTAACGAGCAACAAGTAAAAAAAGTAAATAAAGTGCCGCAAGGTGTCCCAATCCTTTTTGTAGCAAAGGACAAGCCTGGACAAACTCTTATATAAGGAAAACCGCTCCCGAGGACACAGGGAATATCGTCAAGCTAGTGTTCATCACGTTCATATGATTCACGTTCGGTACTTTGATAATTTGATATGTGGGTGGACCGGTGCTTGGGTGCTGTTCTTACTTGAACAAGCATCCCACTTATGATTAACCTCTATTGCAAGCATCCGCAACTACAACAAAAGTATTAAGGTAAACCTAACCATAGCATGAAACATATGGATCCAAATCAGCCCCTTACGAAGCAACGCATAAACTAGGGTTTAAGCTTCTGTCACTCTAGCAACCCATCATCTACTTATTACTTCCCAATGCCTTCCTCTAGGCCCAAATAATTGTGAAGTGTTATGTAGTCGACGTTCACATAACACCACTAGAGGCTAGACAACATACATCTTATCAAAATATCGAACAAATACCAAATTCACATGACTACTAATAGCAAGACTTCTCCCTTGTCCTCAGGAACAAACGTAACTACTCACAAAGCATAAACTTGTTCATAATCAGAGTGGTATTAGTATGCATATAGGATTTGAACATATGATCTTCCACCAATTAAACCAACTAGCATCAACTACAAGGAGTAATTAACACTACTAGCAACCTACTAGCACCAATCCCGGACTTGGATACAAGAATTGGATACAAGAGATGAACTAGGGTTTTGAGATGAGATGGTGCTGATGAAGATGTTGATGGAGATTGCCCTCTCCCGATGATAGGAGCGTTGGTGATGACGATGGCGATGATTTCCCCCTCCGGGAGGGAAGTTTCCCCGGCAGAACTGCTCTGCCGGAGCTCTAGATTGGATCCACCAAGGTTCCGCCTCATGGCGGCGGAGTTTCGTCCCGAAAGGTTGCTTCTTATTTTTTTCTCGACGAAAGACTTCATATAGGAGAAGATGGTCATCGGAGAGCCACCAGGGGGCCCACGAGGCAGGGGGGCGCGCCCTAGGGGGGGCGCCCCCACCCTCGTGAGAAGGGTGTGGGCCCCCTGGTCTTCATCTTTGGCGAGGATTTTTCATTATTTATTATAAGGTGTTCCATGGAGTTTCAGGACTTTTGGAGTTGTGCAGAATAGGTCTCTAATATTTGCTCCTTTTCCAGCCCAGAATTCCAGCTGCCGGCATTCTCCCTCCTTATGTAAACCTTATAAAATAAGAGAGAATAGCCATAAGTATTGTGACATAATGTGAAATAATAGCCCATAATGCAATAAATATTGGTATAAAAGCATGATGCAAAATGGACGTATCAACTCCCCCAAGCTTAGACCTCGCTTGTCCTCAAGTGAAAAGCCAAAATCGAAAAATATGTCCACATGTTTAGAGATGAAGGTGTCGATAAAAATAAAATACGGACATGAGGGCATCATGATCATTCTTATAACATCAACTTATATAATTTTTGTCATATGATCTCTAATGCTAGAGTAATAATTCAATCACAATATCAAGTATGAATCGTAAACTTCATTGAAAACTAACAAACTATAATCTCGGTCATTGAAGCAATTGCAATTTATCATAACATAGGAAAGAGTCAATGTATAAGAGCTTTTCAGCAAGTCCACAGACTCAACTATCATATAATCTTTCACAACTGCTGACACTCACGCAATACTTGTGGGTATGGAGTTTTAATCGGACACAGAGAAAGATAGGGGCTTATAGTTTTGCCTCCCAACGTTTTACCTCAAGCGTAATGTCAACAGTAATAGTTCATGAAAACTCACATCCAATTAGCCATATATACCAGGATCTTTCCAACATACTGTTCTTGCCAAAGGATAAAGTGGAAAAAGGAAGGGTGAAAATCACCATGACTCTTGCATATGGTAGAAGATAATGATAAAAGATAGGCCCTTCGCAGAGGGAAGCAGAGGTTGCCATGCACTTTTATGGTTGGATGCACAAAATCTTAATGCGAAAGAATGTCACTTTATATTGCCCCTTGTGATATGAACCTTTATTATGCAGTCCGTCGCTTTTATTACTTCCACATCACAAGATCGTATAAAGCTTATTTCTCCCACACTAATCAATCATACATATTTAGAGAGCAATTTTTATTGCTTTGCACCGATGACAACTTACTTGAAGGATCTTATTCAATCCATAGGTAGATATGGTGGACTCTCATGGCAAAACTGGTTTAAGGGTATTTGGAAGCACAAGTAGTATCTCTACTTGGTGCTGAGAATTTGGCTAGCATGAGGGGGAAAGGCAAGCTCAACATGTTGGAGGATCCAAGACAATATAATTTATCTCAGATGTAATAAAACATAACCCATTACGTTGTCTTCCTTGTCCAATGTCAACTCTTTAGCATGTCATATTTTAATGAGTGCTCACAATCATAAAAGATGTCCAAGATAGTATATCTATATGTGAAGACCTCTCTTTCTTTATTACTTCCTATTAATTGCAATGATGACCAAAACTATGCTTGTCAACTCTCAACAACTTTTGTTCATCATACTTTTCTATGTGAGCTCATTACTCTCCATGAGATCCATAGGATCTCTTTTTTTCTTTTTTATTTCTTTCTCCTTTCTTTTATTCACTTAGGATCATGGCAAAATAATCAAGACCTTGACTCAATACTAATCTTTATTATATAGCTCACGGACTCGATTACATAGAAGGATAATAAAGCAAAACTCACAACTGGATCATGCCATAAACTTTATTCTACTAGATCAAAATACTACTAATAAGATCGAACTAAGGAAAACGGTAAAGATTGAAAGTGATGGTGATACGATACCGGGGCACTCCCCCAAGCTTGGCAGTTGCCAAGGGGAGTGCCCATACCCATGTTATTATATCTCCTTGGTTGGTGAAGAAGGTGGAGGTGTTGTTGATGATGGATAGTCGCACATCGAGCGTAGAAGGTCTTCTAACTTGCGGATAATGCCCTTAAGTGCGATGATATGCTCCTTCAACAAAATATTTTCACGTGTGAGATACTTATTTTGTATACAAGCCAACTCAATCATCTTGAAAGCTTCAATTTCTGCAGGGCTAAGAAGATTATGATCCAGTTGAAGGGTGTCTTCTATTGCTGGAACTTGGTCCTCCACGGCCTTCTTGATCCCTTCATCCTTATTGATCTCCATAGGTTCTTCTCTCTTCAGCTCTATCTTCATTAGCCAAGCATCATTGCCCTCATGATTGGAGGAGGAGGGAGACGACATAGTGCCTGGCCTTGAAAACCCTGACAGAAAACAGCTCGAAACAAAGAAAAGAGATTTTTGCGTGATACGAGAGTCAAAACCCCCGGGAGATTATATAATGAATTTTTACTGACCAAAATACGTATCGTGCAAGAAAACAGAGTCCAGAAGTCACACGAGGTGCTCACGAGGTAGGGGGGCATGCCAAGGGGGTAGGGCACGCCCTCCACCCTCGTGAGGCCCTCGTGTCCTTCCCGGACTGCTACTTAATTTTCTATTTTCTAAATATTCCAAAACTGAGAAATATTGCCTTAAAAATTTTTTTGGGGTCGATTTACTTACCGTACCACATACCTATTCCTTTTCGGAGTCTGAAACATTCTGGAAAGTGTCCCTTATGTATTCCTCCGGGGTTACGGTTTCAATAATATTGATTTCAACATTTATGGGATTACCTGAGATATAATGTTTGATTCTTTGACCGTTTACCACCTTCGGATTTGTGCCTTCGAAGTTGTTGATTTTTATGGCACCGGAATGATAGACCTCCTCCATAACATAGGGGCCTTCCCATTTAGGGAGAAGTTTCCCTACAAAAAATCTTAAATGAGAGTTGTATAGCAATATATAATCACCTACATTAAACTCACACTTTTGTATCCTTTTCTCATGCCATCTTTTAACCTTTTCTTTAAACAACTTGGGATTTTCATAAGCTTGGGTTCTCCATTTATCAAGTGAGCTAATATCAAATAACCTCTTTTCACCGGCAAGTTTGAAATCATAGTTGAGCTCTTTAATAGCCCAATATGCCTTATGTTCTAGTTCGAGAGGTAAGTGACATGCTTTTCCATATACCATTTTATACGGAGACATACCCATAGGATTTTTATATGCAGTTCTATAGGCCCATAATGCATCATCAAGTTTCTTGGACCAATTCTTTCTAGACCTATTGACAGTCTTTTGCAAAGTTAATTTGAGTTCTCTATTACTCAATTCTACTTGACCACTAGACTGTGGGTGATACGGAGATGCAATTCTATGATTGACGTCATATTTAGCAAGCATTTTACGGAAAGCACCATGAATAAAATGTGAACCACCATCAGTCATTAAATATCTAGGGACTCCAAACCTCAGAAAAATAACTTCTTTAAGCATTTTAATAGAAGTATTATGATCATCACTACTAGTTGGAATAGCTTCTACCCACTTAGTAATGTAATCAACAACAACTAAAATATGTGTATATCCATTAGAGGCAGGAAAAGGTCCCATATAATCAAAGCCCCAAACATCAAATGGTTCAATAACAAGTGAATAATTCATAGGCATTTCTAGACGTCTACTAATATTACCATTTCTTTGACATTCATCACAAGAAAGGACAAACTTACGGGCATCCTTGAAGATAGTAGGCCAATTAAAACCGGATTGCAATACCTTATGTGCAGTTCTATCTCCCGCATGGTGTCCTCCATAAGTTTCGGAGTGGCACTTGCCTAGGATCCGTTCCTATTCATGTTCAGGTACACAACGTCTAATAACACCATCTACTCCTTCTTTATAAAGATGTGGGTCATCCCAAAAGTAATGTCTCAAATCATAGAAGAACTTTTTCTTTTGTTGGTATGTGAAACTAGGTGGTATAAATTTAGCAACTATGTAATTAGCATAATCAGCATACCTAGGGGTATTACTAGAAGTACTTATGACATTTAATTGTTCATTAGGAAAGCTATCATCAATAGGTAGTGGGTCATCAAGAACATTCTCTAACCTAGATAAGTTGTCTGCAACGGGGTTCTCAGCTCCTTTTCTATCAACAATATGCAAATCAAATTATTGTAGCAAGAGAACCCATCTAATAAGTCTAGGTTTAGCATCTTTCTTCTCCATAAGATATTTAATAGCAGCATGATCAGTGTGGATAGTTACTTTAGAATCAACAATATAAGGTCTGAACTTATCACAAGCAAATACAACTGCTAAAAGTTCTTTTTCAGTAGTAGCATAATTTCTTTGAGCATTATCTAGAGTCTTACTAGCATAATGGATAACATTTAATTTCTTATCAACTCTTTGCCCTAGAACAGCACCTACAACATAATCTCTAGCATCACACATAATTTCAAAGGGTAAATTCCAATCAGGTGGCTGAACAATAGGTGCAGAGACTAATGCTTTCTTAAGTATTTCAAATGCTTCTACACAATCATCATCAAAGACAAATGGTATATCTTTTTGTAATAAATTAGTCAGAGGCCGAGAAATTTTTGAGAAGTCCTTGATGAACCTCCTATAAAATCCGGCGTGACCAAGGAAACTTCTTATACCTTTGATGTCCTTGGGACATGGCATCTATTCAATAGCATCAACCTTGGCTTTATCAACTTCAATACCTCTTTCAAAAACTTTATGCCCCAAGACAATACCCTCATTAACCATAAAGTGGCACTTTTCCCAATTCAAGACAAGATTAGTTTCTTCACATCTCTGCAAAACTCGATCAAGATTGCTCAAGCAATCATCAAAAGAAGATCCATAGACGGAAAAGTTGTCCATGAAAACCTCACAAATCTTTTCACAAAAGTCAGAGAATATAGCCATCATGCATCTTCGAAAGGTAGCAGGTGCATTACATAAACCAAAAGGCATACGTCTATAAGGAAAAGTACCAAAAGGGCATGTAAAAGTAGTCTTTGATTGATCTTTAGCCGACACAGGTATTTGAGAGAAACTAGAATAACCATCTAGAAAGCAGTAATGTGTATGTTTGCATAATCTTTCTAGCATTTGATCGGTAAAAGGTCAGGGGTAATGATCTTTCTTAGTAGCCTTGTTTAATTTGCGGAAATCAATTACCATCCTATAACCTGTAATAATTCTTTGTGGAATCAATTCATCTTTATCGTTAGGAACAACAATAATACCTCCCTTCTTAGGGACATAATGAACAGGACTTACCCACTGACTATCAGCAACGGGATAAATTATACCTGCCTCTAGAAGCTTTAGTATTTCTTTTCTTACCACTTCTTTCATTTTAGGATTCAGACATCGTTGAGGATCATGAACTGATTTGGCATCTTCTTCCAAATTTATTTTATGTTGACATAGAGTGGGACTAATGCCTTTAAGATCATAAAGAGTATATCCAATAGCAACACGGTGCTTCTTCAGAGTTTTCAATAATCTTTCTTCTTCATGCTCTGAAAGGTTAGCACTAATAATTACATGATATATCTTCTTTTCATCAAGATAAGCATATTGAAGATTATCAGGCAACGGTTTAAGCTCAAACACGGGATCACCCTTAGGTGGAGGAGGATCCCCTAGGATTTCAACATGCAAATTGTGTTTTAGCATAGGTTCTTGTTTAAAGAATACTTCATCTATTTCCCTTCTTTCATTCATAAACATATCATTCTCATGGTCTAGCAAATATTGTTCTAAAGGATCATTAGGAGGTACGATAATAGAAGCAAGACCAATAATTTCATCCTTACCAGGCAACTCTTCTTCACGGTGTTGTTTACTAAATTTAGAGAAATTAAACTCATGAGTCATATCATCCAAGCCAATAGTAACAACATTCTTTTCGTAGTCTATCCTAGCATTAACTGTATTGAAGAAGGGTCTACCAAATATAATGGGACAAAAGCTATCTTGTGGAGAACTAAGAACAAGAAAATCAGAAGGATATTTAGTTTTCCCACACAAGACTTCAACATCTCTATCAATTCCCATTGCTTAAATAGTAGCTCTATCAGCAAGTTTAATTGTGACATCAATATCTTCTAACTCAGCAGGTGCAATTTCATGCTTGATTTCTTTATACAAGTCATAAGGTATAACACTAGCACTAGCACCCATATCACATAAGCCATGATAACAATGATATCCTATTTTAACAGAAATAACAGGCACGCCTACCACAGGTCTATGTTTATCTTTAGCACAAGGTTTAGCAATTCTAGCAGTTTCACCGCAGAACTGAATAACATGCCCATCAATATTATCAGACAAGAGCTCTTTAACAATAGCAATATTAGGTTCAACTTTAACTTGCTCAGGAGGTGTATATGTTTTAATATTTCTTTTACGAATCATAGTTGAAGCTTTAGCATTATCCTTTATCCTAACAGGGAAAGGTGGTTTCTCAACATAACAAGTAGGAACAATAGGATCATTATAAGTGGCAGTCTTTTCTTCAACTTTAATAGGTGCAGCTACTTTTACTTCTATGGGAGGATGATATTTAAACCACTTCTCCTTAGGGAGATCAACATAAGTAGCAAAAGATTCACAAAAAGAAGCTACTATCTCAGAATCAAGTCCATATTTAGTGCTAAACTTACGGAAAATATCGGTATCCATAAAAGATTTAACACAATGAAACTTAGGTGTCATACCTGACTCCTTACCATTGTCGAGGTCCCAATCTTCAGAGCTGCGTTTAATTCTTTCCAATAAATCCCATTTGAATTCAATAGTCTTCATCATAAAAGAGCCAGCACAAGAAGTATCAAGCATGGTGCGATTGTTATCAGAAAGCTGAGCATAATTTTTTTGAAGAATTGTTTCTCTTGGAAGCTCATGATTGGGGCATGAATATAACATTTATTTAAGCCTCCCCCAAGCTTGAGCGATGCTTTCTCCTTCGCGAGGCCAAAAATTATATATATAATTGCTATCATGGTGAACAAGATGCATAGGGTAATACTTTTGATGAAATTCCAATTTCAATCTTCTATAGTTCCATGATCCCATATCATCACATAGCCTATACCATGTCAATGCGTCTCCCTTCAAAGATAAAGGGAAGACCTTCTTCTTAGCAATATCATCGGGAATACCTGCTGCTACCTCTTGAGCTTGCGTTGGTTTTCCCCGAAGAGGAATGGATGATGCAGCAGAGTAGCGTAAGTATTTCCCTCAGTTTTTGAGAACCAAGGTATCAATCCAGTAGGAGGCCACGCTCAAGTCCTCGTACCTGCACAAAACGATAGCTACTCGCAACCAACGCGATTAGGGGTTGTCAATCCCTTCACGGTCACTTACGAGAGTGAGATCTGATAGATATAATATTTTTGGTATTTTTGGTATAGAGATGCAAAGTGAAAAGTAAAGGCAGTAAAAAGCAAATCAAGATTAAAGTGATGGAGATTGATATGATGAGAATAGACCCGGTGTAGCGACCCGACCTCAGACGGTCAAGTCTCTGTGCTTAAGTGTCATCCCTGGATCGGTATGCTGACACACACAGTACTCGAGGATTTATAACAGAGGTAAATCACATGTATAAAATAACGTAAATACTATTACCTTAATCCAAATAGTGGAAGTAACAAAGGTTGTGGATTCCCATCAACACCAACGGCAAAGTTGAGTGTAGAAATCATAACCCTAACGTATCACTTACTCGTCGTAAGAAGTCCTGCAACATGAGACGTTGCAGCCACAAAGGGTCAGTACATTGAATATACTGGCAAATTCACACTGTAGGAGAATGATGAATAAAGGCTATCACTACATGCATATTTGGCTGGTGGAAAAGCTCTATGGTTATAGTTTTTGCGAAAAGCTAATTTTTCCCTAGTGCAAAGGAATATATTTTATTTAACTACAAAGTTGGTTGAAAATATTGAGAAGGTTCCTCCAACTCAATCCCAAAATAATAGTCATTAACCCAACAAATTATTTAAGTAACGTGATGAGATCAATAGGATAATCCAAGTACCAGAGACTCAAGATTGTCCATAACTGGGGACACGGCTAATCATGATTAGTTTGTACACTCTGCAGAGGTTTGCGCACTTTTCCCCACAAGACTTGATCGCCTCCGTTGGATTTCTCACACTACATGGTGTTTGAGAAAAGGATGACCGAGACACAGTCTTTCAGAAACATTAACTCTCTACTCCGGGCAGACCATACCAAACCTACAACCCTCTACCTGCTGATCCACCTCTTCAAGAGCTTCACGTAACTTACTCAACTATGCTAGAGCCCATAATAGCTTGTGGCTACACACGGAAGTTTCTAGCATGAATAGTCTTATGATTCCTTTGAGCCTGGGTGGCGGTCCATAGGAAGATCACACGGGTACTCCGGGATTTCCAAAAAATACAGGCAACACTGGGTACTCCAGGTGCCTCATTCCACCCAGATGTGTATTTAAGTTGCCACCTTAAGTTGAACAATTAATTAACAATCTCACATCTGTCATGGATTTCACTCACCCAAACCACGTCTATGAGCATAGCATAGCATAGCAGTATAAGCAATTCATATAAGTAACTCCCAAGGGTTTGAATGTTATAGGGCAATAGGTTCTACCTCATCAGCTACTTCCCAACCCACATGTTAATGACATCCTAACCATGCAATGTTTGAAGATTGAAACTAATGCATAAAAACTGGGTGATAAGGGGTATGATCAAAGTGTGAACTTGCTTGTACTATTGATGAAGATGATTCGCACTCAAAACTCTTGATAGTTCTCCTCGTCATACTCCGTTCAACCTATCGTGAGCAAGCAGTAGTAACCACACATAAGCAATCACTCAGAAGATTGGGAAGAACGAAGAAGACAGTTCAGAAAACATCAAAACCAAGCAAATAACTCTTGCAACATAAAACAATTTCTAACAGTACCAAAATTATGTGAATTTGGCCTTATCATAAATTTTAGGTCAAGAGCTTCGATTTGCAAAAAAAATTAACTAAATCGGAGTTACGAAACTCAAGTTATGTTCAAAAGAAGTTTGAATATGAATTGAAATTTGAAAATTTCAAATAGTTGATGTGACAGGTTCACTGGATAGGTGAAAACAAGACGAAGCTATAGGCGCTGGTTTCATCTAATTTGGATAAACAAGTTAAAAGTTATGGCTATTTGAAAAATCAGGGCCAAGCTGTTTTACGAAAGAAAAATAGTTACGGTTAAGGTCTAAAGTATAAATACGTAGACTAATTGATAATCTAATTATTCTATTGTATTAATCTAAAAATAATAAACTATGGAATTATAAGAAGAAAAAAAACAAAGGAAGATACCTTTATAAGGCAGAGAAAAGACAACTTTGGAGAGAGGAGACAACTTCCAGAAGTCGCACCGGAGAGGAGAAAAATATCTTAAATGAATCTAGTCAAACCAAAATATTGATTTAACCCGAATCGGATGATTTTTGGAGGCTCTATGGGTCTATATTTATTGGTGGAAAAGAGGCTTAGGGGTCAAAGGCTAGGCAATGTGAGACTAAACGTAGACGAAAATATACGAAACAGAGAAGAAAAGAAGCGGATGGGCCTAAAGGCCTTCGGCCGGCCGCGCGCATGCTGCGGCTGCAGTTTTTTTAAACAAAATTCGGCCTAAAAAATGAAAAGGCTGGCTGGGCCTAGCCCATTTAAGAGAGAAAAAAAAACAATGGGGCGCCAGAAGCTACTATACTGCGCATGTAGGCGATAAATAAATATGGGCCGCACATACAGTTTTTTTAAATAGAAACAGAAGGAAAACCGAATAGCAAAGATAAAATAAAAATTTTATATAGGCATATAATATACCAAAATTTCCAGAAAAAGATTTTCTACAACGTGGACATTTTTATAATGCCAAATAAAATCTACACAAATTTAGATAATTCAAAGAGTGCTACTGGTCTAATAAAATCCAATAAAAATCATTTTTAAAATATCAAAATGATCTTAAATTTATTTCTCTCCAATTTTTTGTTGTAGGGAATCATGTTACCCTAATTTCCATATATTTTATTTTTGGAGAAAAATAATTTGAATAAAACTCAAATAACTCCAAATTGAAAATAAATTCAAAAGAACTTTGAATTTAATTCTTTGAAACTCCCAACTCATATTTCATTTAATTTGAAGAATTCATTTTATCTTCTCTCATGAAAATCATTGAGCTGCATGAAGTTTATGACTTGAAATATTTCCAAATGAAATTCAATTATTTTCAAATACCCTTTCATTTAATTTAAATGGAAGAAGTCATATCATCTTCGCTCAAGGGTTTTGTATTTGAAAAGAGTTTCAATTCATGGAGATCAGAAAGCAAATATGAAAGCTTGGGAAAGTCCTTTTATTCCCTCTCATTTAACTTTCAAAAAGTTTCGAATTCACTCACTTTCACACAATCAATCAAACAATCAATCAAATCTATCTATTTATTGTAACATTCCAAAATTTAGAATTTTGGGATGTTACACCCGGGGGCCATAGGTTTCACTAGTGGCTTCTCTCAAGAGCATAAGTATTCTATGGTGGGTGAACAAATTACTGTTGAGAAATTGACATAATTGAGCATAGTTATGAGAATATCTAGGCATGATCATGTATATAGGTATCACGTCCGTGACAAGTAGACCGAAACGATTCTGCATCTACTACTATTACTCCACTCATCGACCGCTATCCAGCATGCATCTAGAGTATTAAGTTAAAAACAGAGTAACGCCTTAAGAAAGATGACATGATGTAGAGATAAATTCATGCAATATGAAATAAACCCCATCTTGTTATCCTCGATGGCAACGATACAATACGTGCCTTGCTGCCCCTTCTGTCACTAGGAAAGGACACCGCAAGATCGAACCCAAAGCTAAGCACTTCTCCCATGGCAAGAACTACCAATCTAGTTGGCCAAACCAAACGGATAATTCAAAGAGACTTGCAAAGATAACCAATCATACATAAAAGAATTCAGAGAAGATTCAAATATTATTCATAGATAGACTTGATCATAAAACCACAATTCATCGGTCTCAACAAACACACCGCCAAAAGAAGATTACATCGAATAGATCTCCACAAGAGAGGGGGAGAACTTTGTATTGAGATCCAAAAAGAGAGAAGAAGCCATCTAGCTACTAACTATGGACCCGAAGGTCTGAGGTAAACTACTCACACTTCATCGGAGAGGCTATGATGATGTAGAAGCCCTCCGTGATGATGGCCCTCTCCGGCGGAGCTCCGGAACAGGCCCCAAGATGGGATCTTGTGGATACAGAAAGTTGCGGCGGTGGAATTAGGTTTTTGGCTCCGTATCTGTTCGTTTGGGGGTACGTAGGTATATATAGGAGGAAGGAGTACGTCGGCGGAGCACCGAGGGGACGAGGCAGGGGGCGCGCCCTAGGGGGGCGCCCCCACCCTCGTGACCGCCTCTCTGATGCCTTGGCGTAGGGTCCAAGTCTCCTGGATCACGTTCGGTGAGAAAATCACGTTCCCGAAGGTTTTATTCCGTTTGGACTCCGTTTGATATTCCGTTTCTTCGAAACACTGAAATAGGCAAAAAACAACAATTCTGGGCCGGGCCTCCGGTTAATAGGTTAGTCCCAAAAATAATATAAAAGTGGAAAATAAAGCCCAATATAGTCCAAAACATTAGATAATATAGCATGGAGCAATCAAAAAATATAGATACGTTGGAGACGTATCAAGCATCCTGAAGCTTAATTCCTGCTCGTCCTTGAGTAGGTAAATGATAAAAAGTGAATTTTTGATGCGGAGTGCTATTTGGCATAATTTCAATGCAAATCTTCTTAATTGTGATATGAATATTCAGATTCGAAAGATTCAAGACAAAAGTTTATATTGACATAAAAATAATAATACTTCAATCATACTAACAAAGCAATTATGTCTTCTCAAAATAACATGGCCAAAGAAAGTTATCCCTACAAAATCATATTGTCTGGCTATGCTCTATCTTCACCACACAAAGTATTTAAATCATGCACAACCCCGATGACAAGCCAAGCAATTGTTTCATACTCTAACTTTTTCAAAACTTTTTCAATCTTCACGCAATACATGAGCGTGAGCCATGGATATAACACTATAGGTGGAATAGAATGGTGGTTGTGGAGAAGACAAAAAGGAGAAGATAGTCTCAATCAACTAGGCGTATCAACGGGCTATGGAGATTCCCATCAATAGATATCAACGTGAGTGAGTAGGGATTGCCATGCAACGGATGCACTAGAGCTATAAGTATATGAAAGCTCAAAAAGAAACTAAGTGGGTGTGCATCCAACTTGCTTGCTCATGAAGACCTAGGGCAATTTGAGGAAGCCCATCATTGGAATATACAAGACAAGTTCTATAATGTAAAATTCCCACTAGTATATGAAAGTGATAACATGAGAGACTCTCTACTATGAAGATCATGGTGCTACATTGAAGCACAAGTGTGGTAAAAGGATAGTAACATTGTCCCTTCTCTCTTTTTCTCTCATTTTTTTTATTATTTGGGCCTTTTCTCTTTTTTATGGCCTCTTTTTATTTGGGCTTCTTTGGCCTCCTTTTTTATTTTTCGTTCGGAGTCTCATCCCGACTTATGGGGAAATCATAGTCCTCCATCATTATTTCCTCACTGGGACAATGCTCTAATAATGATGATCATCACACTTTTTTTTCTTACAACTCAACAATTACAACTCGATACTTAGAACAAAATATGACTCTATATGAATGCCTCCGGTGGTGTACCGGGATATGCAATATGACAATGATGGAGTGTGTCATAATAAACGGAACGGTGGAAAGTTGCATGGCAATATATCTCGGAATGGCTATGTAAATGCCATAATAGGTAGGTATGGTGGCTCTTTTGAGGAAGGTATATGGTAGGTGTATGATACCGGCAAAAAGTGCGCGGTATTAGAGAGGCTAGCAAAGGTGGAAGGGTGAGAGTGCGTATAATACATGGACTCATCATTAGTCATAAAGAACTCATATACTTATTGCAAAAATCTAGAAGTTATCAAAGCAAAGTATTACGCGCATGCTCCTAGGGGGATAGATTGGTAGGAAAAGACCATTGCTCATCCTCGACCGCCACTCATAAGGAATACAATCAATAAATAAATCATGCTCCGACTTCATCACATAACGGTTCACCATACGTGCATGCTATGGGAATCACAAACTTTAACACAAGTATTCTTTAAATTCACAACTACTCAACTAGCATGACTTTGATATTATCACCTTCATATCTCAAAACAATTATCAAGTTTCAATCTTTTCTTAGTATTCAACACACTCAACAGAAAGTTTCACAAATCTTGAATACCAAGCATATTATTATTAAGCAAATTACCATGCTATTAAGAGACTCTCAAAAATAATTTAAGTGAAGCATGAGAGATCAATAGTTTCTTTAAAACAAATTCACCACCGTGCTCTAAAAGATCTAAGTGAAGCACATAGAGCAAAATTATAATTCTCAAAAGATATAAGTGAAGCACATAGAGCAAAACTATAATGCTCAAAAGATATAAGTGAAGCACATATAGCAAAACTACTTAGCTCAAAAGATATAAGTGAAGCACATAGAGTATTCCATCAAATTTTAATTCATGTATGGCTTTCTCAAAAGGTGTGTACATCAAGGATGATTGTGTCATACTAAAACACAAAGACAAAAATAATACAAGACGCTCCAAGCAAAACACATATCATTTCAGTGAACAAAAATATAGCTCCCAGTAAATTACCGATGGAAGTGGACGAAAGAGGGGATGCCTTCCGGGGCATCCCCAAGCTTTGACTTTTTGGTGTCCTTGTATTATCTTGGGGGTGCCATGGGCATCCCCAAGCTTAGGATCTTGCCACTCCTTGTTCCATAATCCATCACAAGAATTCACCCAAAACTTGAAAACTTCACAACACAAAACTTAAAGTAGAAAACTCGTGAGCTCCGTTAGCGAAAGAAAACAAAAGACCACTTCAAGGTACTGTAATGAACTCATTATTTATTTATATTGGTGTTAAACCTAATGTATTCCAACTTCTCTATGGATTGTAAACTATTTTACTAACCATAGATTCATCAAAATAAGCAAACAACACATGCAAAACAGAATCTGTCAAAAACAGAACAGTCTGTAGTAATCTGTAGCTAGCGCAAGAGCTGGAACCCCAAAAATTCTAAAATAAACTGCTGGACGTGAGGAATTTATCTATTAATCATATTCAAAAAGAATTAACTAAATAGAACTCTTCAAATAAAAATGACAGCAGTTCTCGTGAGCGCTAAAGTTTCTGTTTTTTACAGCAAGTTCAACAAGACTTTCCCCAAGTCTTCCCAACGGTTCTACTTGGCACAAAAACTAATTTAACACAAAAAACACAACAAAAACAGAGGCTAAATAATTTATTTATTACTAAGCAGGAGCAAAAAGCAAGGAATAAAAATAAAATTGGGTTGCCTCCCAACAAGCGCTATCGTTTAACGCCCCTAGCTAGGCATAAAAGCGAGGATAGATCTAGGTATTGCCATTCTTAGAGAGAAAGAGAGCAAACTTGTTATCTATGGAATTAATATTTCTATTTTGAAAAAGTAAATGAAAATTAATGGTAGAAGAAATATTAGGAATGTTGCGGAAATTGGCATCTAGGCTAGCTTTTATCTCTTTAATAGATTCGTTTTGGTAAGAAAGCAAGAGAGATGTGATTTCAGCTTTCTCATTAATGGGGTGCCCAAATATAGTTTTCATCCTCTCATAGGTGTCTATGGGGTCCCCTTCAAGGAAACCCCCTTCGAAAATAGAATCTAAAACTTGTTTGAACGAAGCGGGTAGCCCAACATAAAAGCTTTTTAAGTAAACCTCAATTTGATATTGGGGTACATAGCTAGCCCGGATCCTTAACAGCCTATCCCAATCATCTTTCAAAGATTCATCAAGTAAGTAACGAAAAATTCCAGAATCATCTTCATCAAAATTACTAAGGTTCTCATTGATAACTCCGGCTAGTTGTTCTATAGCATTCCGATTTATGAGTTTAGATAAGATAGCAGGATTGTCTAAAGCACTAGAACTTGGGAGAGAACCCCCAACTCTTTTTGGTTCTAACATGGCGAGGGAAAAGAGGCAAATAGAGAGGAAGGATAGAGAGAGAGAGAGCGAATAAAACTTCAAGGGTGAAGTGGGGGAGAGGAAAACGGGAGGCAAATGGCAAATAATGTAATGCGAGAGATAGGGATTGTGATGGGTACTTGGTATGTTGACTTTTTGCGTAGACTACCCGGCAATGGCGCCAGAAATCCTTCTTGCTACCTCTTGAGCTTGCGTTGGTTTTCCCCGAAGAGGAAGGGATGATGCAGCAGAGTAGCGTAAGTATTTCCCTCAGTTTTTGAGAACCAAGGTATCAATCCAGTAGGAGGCCACGCTCAAGTCCCTCGTACCTGCACAAAACGACAGCTACTCGCAACCAACGTGATTAGGGGTTGTCAATCCCTTCACGGTCACTTACGAGAGTGAGATCTGATAGATATAATATTTTTGGTATTTTTGCTATAGAGATGCAAAGTGAAAAGTAAAGGCAAAGTAAAAAAGCAAAGCAAGATTAAAGTGATGGAGATTGATATGATGAGAATAGACCTCGGGGCCATAGGTTTCACTAGTGGCTTCTCTCAAGAGCATAAGTATTCTATGGTGGGTGAACAAATTACTGTTGAGCAATTGACAGAATTGAGCATAGTTATGAGAATATCTAGGCATGATCATGTATATAGGCATCACGTCCATGACAAGTAGACCGAAACAATTCTGCTTCTACTACTATTACTCCACTCATCGACCGCTATCCAGCATGCATCTAGAGTATTAAGTTAAAAATAGAGTAACGCCTTAAGCAAGATAACATGATGTAGAGAGATAAATTCATGCAATATGAAATAAACCCCATATTGTTATCCTCGATGGCAATGATACAATACGTGCCTCGCTGCCCCTTCTGTCACTGGGAAAGGACACCGCAAGATCGAACCCAAAGCTAAGCACTTCTCCCATGGCAAGAACTACCAATCTAGTTGGCCAAACCAAACGGATAATTCGAAGAGACTTGCAAAGATAACCAATCATACATAAAAGAATTCATAGAAGATTCAAATATTATTCATAGATAGACTTGATCATAAACCCACAATTCATCGGTCTCAACAAACACACCGCAAAAAGAAGATTACATCAAATAGATCTCCACAAGGGAGGGGGAGAACTTTGTATTGAGATCCAAAAAGAGAGAAGAAGCCATCTAGCAACTAACTATGGACCCGAAGGTCTGAGGTAAACTACTCACACTTCATCGGAGAGGCTATGATGATGTAGAAGCCCTCTGTGATGACGGCCCTCTCCGGCGGAGCTCCGGAACAGGCCCCAAGATGGGATCTCGTGGATACCGAAAGTTGCGGCGGTGGAATTAGGTTTTTGGCTCCGTATCTGTTCGTTTGGGGGTACGTAGGTATATATAGGAGGAAGGAGTACGTCGGTGGAGTACCGAGGGGCCCACGAGGAAGGGGGCGCGCCCTAGGGGGAGGGGGGCGCCCCCACCCTCATGACCGCCTCTCTGATGCCTTGGCATAGGGTCCAAGTCTCCTGGATCACGTTCGGTGAGAAAATCACGTTCCCGAAGGTTTTATTCCGTTTGGACTCCGTTTGATATTCCGTTTCTTCGAAACACTGAAATAGGAAAAAAACAGCAATTCTGGGCTGGGCCTCCGGTTAATAGGTTAGTCCCAAAAATAATATAAAAGTGGGAAATAAAGCCCAATATAGTCCAAAACAGTAGATAATATAGCATGGAGTAATCAAAAATTATAGATACGTTGGAGACATATCACCTGCAAGCTTAAATAATCCACAAACTTCATCCACATATATTAGGTGTTCATCAGGATGCTTTGTTCCATCTCCTGTAAAAGGATTAGCTAGCAGTTTTTCTATTATACTCGAAGGATACTCATAAGGAATTTCATTTTCAATAGGTTCAGTAGGTTGAGGAGCAACTCTTTGCTCTACTGGTCAGGGTGAAGATACCCCGAACAAGCCCCTCAGAGGATTACTTTCCATAGTAACAAGTGACAGTAAATTTCAGCAAACTATATAAATTTTTCCTTACCAAATTCCACCTACCAAAGGCGCTTCACTCCCCGGCAACGGCGCCAGAAAAGAGTCTTGATGATCCACAAGTATAGGGGATCTATCGTAGTCCTTTAGATAAGTAAGAGTGTCGAACCCAACAGGAGCAGAAGGAAATGATAAACGGTTTTCAGCAAGTTATTCTCTATAAGTACTGAAATAAGTGGTAACATATAGTTTTGTAATTAGATAATTTGTAACGAGCAACAAGTAACAAAAGTAAATAAAGTGCAGCAAGGTGGCGCAATCCTTTTTGTAGCATAGGACAAGCCTGGACAAACTCTTATATAAGGAAAAGCGCTCCCGAGGACACATGGGAATATCGTCAAGCTAGTTTTCATCACGTTCATATGATTCACGTTCGGTACTTTGATAATTTGATATGTGGGTGGACCGGTGCTTTGGTGCTATTCTTACTTGAACAAGCATCCCACTTATGATTGACCTCTATTGCAAGCATCCGCAACTACAACAAAAGTATTAAGGTAAACCTAACCATAGCATGAAACATATGGATCCAAATCAGCCCCTTACGAAGCAACACATAAACTAGAGTTTAAGCTTCTGTCACTCTAGCAACCCATCATCTACCTATAACTTCCCAATGCATTCCTCTAGGCCCAAATAATGGTGAAGTGTTATGTAGTTGACGTTCACATAACACCACTAGAGGCTAGACAACATACATCTTATCAAAATATCGAATGAATACCAAATTCACATGACTACTAATAGCAAGACTTCTCCCTTGTCCTCAGGAACAAACGTAACTACTCACAAAGCATAAACATGTTCATAATCAGAGGGGTATTAATACGCATATAGGATCTGAACATATGATCTTCCACCAATTAAACCAACTAGCATCAACTACAAGGAGTAATTAACACTACTAGCAACCTACTAGCACCAATCTCGTACTTGGAGACAAGAATTGGATACAAGAGATGAACTAGGGTTTTGAGATGAGATGGTGCTGATGAAGATGTTGATGGAGATTGCCCTCTCCCGATGAGAGGAGCGTTGGTGATGACGATGGCGATGATTTCCCCCTCTGGGAGGGAAGTTTCCCCGGCAGAACTGCTCTGCCGGAGCTCTAGATTGGATCCGCCAAGGTTCCGCCTCGTGGCGGCGGAGTTTTGTCCCGAAAGGTTGCTTCTTTTTTTCTTGACGAAAGACTTCATATAGGAGAAGATGGTCATCGGAGAGCCACCAGGGGGCCCATGAGGCAGGGGGCGCGCCCTAGGGGGGGCACCCTCATGAGAAGGGTGTGGGCCCCCTGGTCTTCATCTTTGGTGAGGATTTTTCATTATTTATTATAAGGTGTTCCGTGGAGTTTCAAGACTTTTGGAGTTGTGCGGAATAGGTCTCTAATATTTGCTCCTTTTCCAGCCCAGAATTCTAGCTGCCGACATTCTCCCTCCTTATGTAAACCTTGTAAAATAAGAGAGAATAGCCATAAGTATTGTGACATAATGTGAAATAACAGCGCATAATGCAATAAATATTGTTATAAAAGCATGATGCAAAATGGACGTATCAATGCCTTCCTCAAATTTAGTGGATCTGCACAAAATTGGATGGCCATTGTTGTTCCGCCTCACTGTCCTCTGCCACGTGGTTCTTCCTTCCTCGAGCTTGATTAATGAGAAGAAACACACCAAAGTGAGGATTTGTCGAACTTCATAGGTGCCTCACCCAAACTTGACGCCATATGGATGATGCATCACCATGGTGAACTATCGATGCTCATGATTGCGCCTCATGGTTGCGTCAGCTGGTGAAGCAGATCGATTTTCGACGAAAAAGAAGCTGTCTTCCATCAGTGCTCTTTGCTTGGTTGCATTGGAGACGCTGTCATCTTTCACGTTGGTGCAATTTTATCACACAATTGGCTATGAACCAAATGTTTCCTCGAAGGAGGATCGACTTTGGTACTAAGAGCATAAGTTTTGTATTGATTTCTAAGCCTTCTCACAACTTTGTCTTCAGTTCCCCTGTAATTTTATTTGTCCAGATATTAACTTTGATTAAAAAAATGGTGTGGACTAAAAACCCGAATGGACGTAGTAGCCCTCCATTTTTGTTTACTCCGCATATTAGATTTGACTGAAGTCAAACTTTGTAAAGTTTGACCAAGTTTAGGCCGAACACAACAAACCATAATTATTGAGAGAGGGCAAACTGTACATACTCTCAAACCTTTCCGATAATTGAAATTAAAATTCTTTATTTGCACACACCTGCCTTTGGGTTTATGACAGGTGGGCCCAAAATGTGGCTGGCCCACCTGTCATACAACCAAAAGCAGGTGCAGTTAAGGCACCGGAGCTCAGTCTGTACTACAGTATATGTGTAGTACTATATAAGCTGGAGCCTCAGCGCTTGTTTGCTAGAGTTTGCACTCTCCACACTCTCGCCGCACTATATATATAGACGCACACACACACGCTGGAGGCTCAGCGTTCCTTTGCTAGGGTTTGCTATATTCACAGTCTCTCACCCAGTCACCCTCTTCACCAGATCTAAACAAGACTGCGTTGGCCTCTGTCTCTCTCTCCCCCCTCACAGCTGGTGAAGGAGGCGTCCAGATCCTGTCGCACCGGGAAGGGGAGGAGGTGCAGCGTTCACTCTAACGCCTTCCAGCGAGGGAGGCAATCCACTACTGGCTGTGCTGTTATCTTTCACCAAGCGCCTGTGCGGGAGGGCCACCGACCCCTTCTTCCTCGCTACCGTACATAGTGTGGGCCGATCCGGCCTCCCACCGCACGCCTTGCCACATCCCAACGACCCTAAGGTATAAGTTTCTTTGAATCCGTCATTGCTCTAGCTGCATGCAGATCTTTTTTGATTCTGTAGTCGAATCTAGGTCTTGGTTCAAAGAGGAAAGAAGGGTGCAGTGGGGTGGAGCATGAATCTAGGACGTGGTTCAATGACGAAAGGAGGGAGGGAAAGTAGGATAGACTAGCTATCCAGCCGCTTTGTTGGTCGAAATGGGAAAAATTGGGTAACCCAGTACATACATCTGTAAGGAACCAATCTCTGTGTTGAAATGGGAAAGAAACTGGGGGGTCGGGTAGTTTTTGCAGGACTATATTTGCTGCCCTCACATAGGAAAAAGGTTCAAAGAGAACACATATGGGACCAACGTAGATATGCTGCTTGGCTCCATACTCTACATCACCCATTTATACGTGTGGACGCACATGGTGCTGGCATGTCCCATGTCCCAAGTCCCATACAACTATTTTGCTGTTGTTAATCTAAGAATTCTGCTGGAAAATTGAAGCAATGCCACTGTTAAAAGTAAATTACATTTTTAACGAATGTTGTTTTAAGAGAATGTCTCTGTTCATATGAATCAATGCAACCGTTTTAGAAATGCTACTGTCCTACTTTGATTTGTTAGATGCTTCTTTTTATCGTCGTTTGTTTCATCCTCCTTTATTATCCAATAATTGTTTCCTTTTTTGCCTCTGTTAAAACAGGGATATCTATTCAACTTGTTGCTATAGCAAACTTAAATGTCACACCGGCGACTTTGCTTGATTTCAGTGCAACTGCACAAAACGATATTGGATTTCCTATTCGTGTTGGCAGATTCATAGGTGATCTCTTGTGCGTCATGACAGATTGGTACTTACCTTCATCCACATGATCGTGCAGTGTGTTTTGAGATGTTGTGCTACTTGTATTGGAACCGTTTTATCGTTGAATTGAAGCTATTGTATTGCTCTATTTTCCCATTAAGTAGTGAACAAAAAAGGTACCAACCCAGACATGATGCTTGTTGCTTTGTTACAACAAACGCTGCATCACCCCCTTTATAAGTAGATGGAAGCACATGGTGTTGTTGCGCCCACTCTCCCCTGGAACGGTTTATGCTTTTTCTTAATCTAATGCCGCTGGTAAAATTAAGCAATGCCACTCTTAGAATTAACTACTGAACTGTTTTAAGAGAATTTTCTTTTAATATGAATCAATGCAACCATTTTTGAAATGCTACCGTCCTATACTTTCTTTTCCATCAAGATAAGGTAGATGCTTCTTTTTGTGGCCGCATGTTTCATCCTCCTTTATTGGCCAGTAATTGTTTCCTTTTTTGCCTCTATTAAAACAAGGATATCTATTCAGCTTGTTGCTATAGCAAACTTAAATGTCACACCGGCAACTTTGCTTGATTTCAGTGCAACTGCATAGAACAAGATTGGATTTCCTACTCGTGTTGGTAGATTCGTATTTTATGTTGGTTGTCTCATGAAAGGTCAGTACAAGCCTTCATCCACATGATTGTGCAGTGTGCTTTGAGATGATGTGCTACTTGTATTGGTACTGTTTTAAATAAATGTTGAATTGAAGATATTGTGTTGCTCTCTTTTCCCATTAAGTAGTGAACAAAAATGGTACCAACCCAGACATGATGCTTGTTGCTTTGTTACAACAAACTGTGCATCACCCCTTTATAAGTAGATGAAAGAACATGGTGTTGTTGCGCCCGCTCTCCCCTAGAACTGTTTATGCTTTTTGTTAATCTAATGCCGCTGGTAAAATTAAGCAATGACACTCTCAGAATTAACTACTGAATCTTAGTTCAAAACTGCAACACTTGTTAGGGATTGGTGGAATTACTATTTTTGTGGCCGCATGTTTCATCCTCCTTTATTTTTCCAGTAATTGATTCCCTTTTTGCCTCTGTTAAAACAGGGATATCTATTCAACTTGTTGCTATTGCGACATTTTGCTTCGCTACACTTATGTTTTAAGAATGTTTTGTGCAGTTCAACTTGAATGGCACACCGGCGACTTTGCTTAATTTTGGCGGAACTGCACAAAAGGAGATCATGGATTTTCATATATGTGTTGGGATTTCTTTCAAGTCCTCCATGCGAGTTGTTTCAAATCTTGGTCAAGAAAGGTCAGTACCGACTTTCATCCACATGATGCTGCAGTGTGCTTTGAGATGTTGTGCTACTTGTATTGGTACTGTTTTGGATAAATGTTGAATTGAAGCTATTGAACTGCTGTCTTTTACCATTGAGTGGGCAAAAATTGTTCCAACCCAGACATGATGCTTGTTTCTTTGTTACAACAAAACTCTGCATCACCCCCTTTATAAGTAGATGGAAGCACATGGTGTTGTTGCGCCCACTCTCCCCTGGAACTATTTATGTTTTTTGTTAATCTAATGCCGCTGGTAAAATTAAGCAATGCCACTCTCAGAATTAACTACTGAATCTTAGTTCAAAATTGCAACACTTGTTAGGGATTGGCGGGATTACCATATTTGTGGCCGCATGTTTCATCCTCCTTTATTGGCCAGTAATTGATTCCTTTTTTGCCTCTGTTAAAACAGGGATATCTATTCAACTTGTTGCTATTGTAGACCGGATTTCCATATATGTGTTGAGATCTCTTTTAGGTCTTCCTCATGAGTTGTTTCAAATTTTAGTCTTGAAAGGTTAGTACCGACTTTCAGTACCGACTTTCCTCAAAATTAACTACTGAATCTTAGTTCAAAACTGCAACACTTGTTTGGGATCGGCGGGAGTACCATTTCTATCAGGGATCGGCCGGAGTACATGTTTAAGAAATGTATTGTTCAGATAATGTCTCTGTTATTATATATCAGTTACAATGTTTTACAAATGGTACTTTCTTGCTTTGTAGTTCTTTCTACATGTTTAACCAAGGTATTGTTAAGATAATGTCTCGGTTAAAATGAATCAGTCGCATTGTTTTAGGAATGGTACTTTTCTGCTTTGTCATTCTTTATACATGTTGAAACATGGCATTGTTAAGATAATGTCTTAGTTAATATGAATGAATCAGACTGATGGAGAATTGCTACTCTCCTGCTTTGTTCCCATTAAGATAAGGTAGATCAGTAGATGTTTTTCTTCTGGGAGTACAAGTCATCAACCGTTATTTCTCAGTAATTGTTTCCCTTATACCTATTGTTGCTTACAGGGATAACAAAATTAAAGCTCGGTTTTATTCTGACTTTGATTTTAGTTGAACTGCACAAAAGGAGCCAATGTGTCTAAGGAAAACTGCTGCATTAGTGGGTCCAGTTGGTTTTACCACTTTGCAGAAAGAAGCAGTCACTGTTTGCGCTACATTACAGAAGGAATGATCGAGAAGCTTTACAGAGTATTAGTAGACGGTGGTGACATGACTAGTCTGCAAAGAGCATAGGCAACTCTACAACACGTGGAGTGCACTGGGCAAAAAGTGCCCAAACAAGTACAAGAAGCCATGACATGACTCCAAGTCTGTCAATGTCATTCTAAGCAACAATGATGGGGCATCTGGGTATGGTAATCTATTTACTGTACTTTCAGTTTGTTAGTCCACCGATTGGTGGGTTGACACTAGGGCCAATATTCATGTGTGTGCTGATGTGTCTTTGTTTTCTTGCAGCATATAAATACGAAATCCACATGGATGTCAGCTTGATTTTAGTGGAACTGCACAAAATGTTCAGATGGTTCATGTCCTCCATAATACTATATAATGCACAATACATCGAATGGTTCTCTAATCATTCGTCGTCACCTAGAGCCACCGGATTATCAAATGAAAAACTGATGACAAACCCTGCCCGTTCCACAATCATAGGCATTACATATTTTGAATGGGAAAAGCTTGTCAAAGTTTAATCATTGATGTTAGCCAGAAGACATTAGTTTAATATATTGGAATTGGAAAACCTTGTCAAATTTTACTCATTGATGTTAGCCAGAAGACATGCATTTGATATTTTTGAGTGGGACGCCCTTTGCTGTGAGCAACGTCGATCGTTTTTTCCTATTCATGTCTTCATTTCAGAAGTTAATAATTACTCTGCTGAGATGCATAGTCACATGAATGTTGACTTATGTAAGGTATTTTAAGAGTTTGTTCTGAATGTTGTCTATGTAATGCCAGGCCCTATGAGTTTGATTGCAAAGTTGAGCTTGGTATGATGTGGCATGCGGCATCACGAGTAGTTCACCATGCCTCGTGAGAATAATGCTTCATATTGGTTTGCATGTTGAGCTAATGCATGTGATTTGCATATTAAGAATATCATCCTCTTCTGGTGTTTCTGTGCTTAAGAAGTTCATGGTCTTATGTTTCATTCATAGCCTCTACGACAACTCGGGTAGGTAGAGGTGAAACCATATGATATTCCAACCAATTCATTATCTTAGGCCATGATTGGATCATCGTTTTCGAACCAAAACCGCTTCTAAAACTGATACTTGTAAATAAAAGCAGATGGTCTCGGGCGAAGCGTTTGGTTGGTCGATTTTGACTAGTAAAATATACACTGGTCTCTCGAATTACATGTGTAACTCGCTGGTTTTTGTTATAGACCTCGGGCCCTCGGTTTCATTATGCCTGTATTTTTACGCGTTGTTTCCGATGACGAGTAAATTACACTTGTATCTTAATACAGGTGTGAAATAACCCAGAGCTCCCAAGCGCGGCCTTATTGTTTCATGCCGTCTCAGTCTCTTGAACGTGCTCATTGGTGTCCAATGATCCTGGCTTCCTGAATGAGCAGCGGGGGCTATATCAGACCATCCGTAGGGCCCGCGATGCCCTCTCCGTCGTCCTTCGAGTTGTTGCGCTCGCCGTCGCATTGAGCATTGTCAACATGGTCAACGAACATGAGGATTCAGGAGATGACTTTATTTTTGATTGGATGATAGTAGGGACCCACTAGGGCCATAGTCGTATGTACGAAGTGCCTCCTTATTTTGTACAACTATATTTTTTTGCTTCCTCCTAGTTTCCTGACATCATAGTCCCACACCATTGTCAACTATGTAGTCAATAAACGAGAGAATTGCACAAGGAGCGGCCGACAGCTGGGACCAAGCAGCTCGAGCAGTATTTGTGTTTTTCTTGAGCGATGTTTTCATTGTTATTCAGAGCAGAGCAGGGTATTAACTTAGCGGGTTGTGGCCTCTCTAGCCCAAGCCAGATATCCAGCCCAGATATTAATTTTTTTCAAGCTGAAAATGGCTAGCCCAGCTATACTTTTTTTTGAGGAATAACCAGGCAAGGTCAACTTGTTATTCTCCGCCCCGCTAGGCTGAAATCTTTCCTAGGAGGGATGCATTAGGATTAACAAGAAAATGGGCTTTAAGAAATAATAAATGGGACATAATTATGAAAACTGGGCTGTAACTATAAAAAATGCACCAAACACATAATTAGTTTATAAAATACTATTTTGGGATTTTGTAAATTTTAATTTCATTAATTTTTGCGCACACAATGTTTCATTGGATTTTTACGTAAGATAAATTTATATTGAAATTGTATTTAATCCGACTAGAAATTTTTGGATAAAAATATTTCGGATCCCACCAAAATGTGGGAAATTTTATTGAATTCTGTTCTGAACGTTTGGTTGAAATTATTAATCGTTGTCCTAGCTAGAAAATGGGTTGTACTTCTAACAAACTGTAAATGGGATGTAGTAAATCCCATTAGAATACAAAAATGGGTTGTACATTCTTACAAATCTCAAATGGGCTATAAGTTCTCTGCCACACACTTGTGGGCTTACTAAGTTGACGCGTCCCCTCAAAAATAAAATAAGTTGAGGCGTATGCAAGGTTTTATCAACTTATTGTCAACACACGGTTCTAGCAACAGTGGTCGTTGGATGTCCATCCAATGGATGTCGTGCTTCTTCTTCAATCTCAGATATTCTAGCTTCAACCACCCAAAAAATGATTCCTCCCCCTGACATCTGGGGTGCACCATTTCGGAGGCTGACCTGTGGGCCTACTAAGTTGACGCGTACCGAGGGCTTTGTCAACTTAGTTAATATAAATGATTCTAGCTGTAGTGAACGTATGATGTCCATCCAACGGCCTTCGTGTTTCTTCAACCTCTGGTCTTCTTGCTCCAACCTCCCAAAGCAGCGCCGGTCGTGCCGCCTGCTCCTGCCTCCTGTGGTCGGCTGTGCTGCCGCGGAGGCCTCACAGCCCCCTACTACTGCCACCGCTAGCCAGGCCCTGCGACGACGGCATCCTCACACCACGGCCGAACCAGTGAACCCTCGTACTCCTCTTCGCGTGGGCATCCACTGCCGCGTCTTCCCTGGCTCCGCGTCGTCCCCTTCCTAGGCCTCGCCATCGTCCATCGCCTTGGTGCTCTCGGCGAGGCGTGGTCAGTGTGGTCAATGACCGACTTCCATCGGAAGAGTACTGTACGTGGAGAGGCTGACAGCTGGGTCCACGGCCGCTGCAAGGAAGTGCCTCCTTATAACGCGGAAAATAATTATTCCTCCACCTGACAGTAGGACCCACCAGATGGGCCACCGTATTTCACAAAAAAACGTTTCCCCCCTGACTGCTCGGACCCACCAGCTACATCTTCGCACACAAGGAAGTGCGTCCATATTACGGGCAAAAAATAATTTGCCCCCTGACTGCTGGGACCCAGCAGCTACATCTTCACACGCAAGGAAGTGCATCCATATTACGGGCAAAAAAACGATTCGCCCCCTGACTGCAGGGACCCACTAGCTACATCTTCGCACGCAAGGAAGTGCCTGACAGTCGGGATCCACCTGGTCAGAGCGTACGTAGCGTTGTCATTCTAGTCGTGAACGTGTACGTACATATTGGTCGATCGGTCTGTCTGTAGGCTGCAGCGATGAACCGTGGCCGTGTAAGGAAGGGCACGTGTCGTAGTAGAGGTGCGCATGTAGCATGTACATGTACATATAGCGGCCAGGGTGCAAGAAAGAAAATACGGCCACATACGTACATACGGGTAGGGTTTTGAATGCCTACTCACGCGTACGTACGGCCAGGGCTCATGTACATGGCTGTGGCTGGGTCGGAACGGAGAAACTACGTCATCGTCGTGTTCATGGGGAGCCAACCGGCTGGGTTGGAATGGAATGCATCGTCGTGTTCGTCGGGAGCCAACCGGCTTGGACGGAATAGGCGATGGAAATGAGGCCTGGTGTACCGCAGAACGAAGGAAACAGCCTTGTGTTCAACTAGCCACGGTGGAAACTGGATCCTATTCATCGGGAGGGGTCTGGCATACCGCAAAATGGAGGAAACGGACCTCCTATGGTCGAAACAGGGTCCTGTTGACCGGGAGGGGTGTGGGGTACCACAAAACAGAGGAAACAGACTTGTGTTGGAGCGCTACTGTCGAAACGGGGGTCCTGTTCATCGGCAGGGGTGTGGCGTACCGCAAAACGGGACTCCACAGGATACTGTTCATCTCCACCGTCGACCTCCTCCAGCATCCACGGGCTACTGTTCACCCACCGTCGACCTCCTCCAGCCTCCACCTACGACTTTTCATCCACGGGCTACTATTCATCCAACCCTCCACCGACTACTGTTCATCCAACCCTCCACCGGCTACTGTTCAACCAGCCCTCCATCAGCTACAGTTCAACCAGCCCTCCACAGGGTCCTATTCATCCAGCCCTCCACGGGGTCCTGTTCATCCACCGGCTCGATCGATCGGGGTACTGTTCATCCAGCGGCAACGGCCTCTACTACCACGGGTTCCTGTTCATCCAACCCCCACCGGGAACTGTTCATCCAAACCCCCCAACAACGCTCACTGTTCATCCAGAGGTAGTATCGACCGGCTTCAGTTAGCAGTAGTAGCGAAGGAATCACTCGGGTTCAGTTAACAGCAAGGGATCGATCGATCGCTCGGGTTCAGTAACGCGTAGCCTGCAGTGCAATTGCTCGGCTTCAGTTAGAGCCCAACTCCTTGCACACACGCGCGTACATACGTATGAGAGAAACAAGCATTGCTCGGCCCCGACCACCCACCGTAACCGGGAACTCCCCGATATTTTCCTCGCCCTCGCTTCTACCATGGTTTTCTCCATCATGGACGGCCCAAAGAATGTCACGTAGCTGCGTCTTCGGCCCGCCCAGGACGAAAAGCCCATTTTTTGTCATGATTTTTTTCATAGAAGTAGGAGCCCACCACATCTGCGATGATACCGGGTTTTGTCACAATTATTGTCATAGAACTGTCATAAGTATGACAAAAAAATTCATTCGGCCCAAAATGTCATGGATGTGTCTTTTTTTTGTAGTGCTGGACAAGAAGCAAAGGGGAGATGTGGTCTTCTTCCCGCCGAATCTGTATGGCGACATACTGAAAGTGAGCTATGGATATCTGTGGGGGAGGGATGTCCCAAAGGGGCATGGTGCACCCAAGGTTCTAGGTGAGGGGAAAAAGGATTCGCTTAATTCGTATCGATTCTTTTGCATGTACTTCATCTGCGGCCTCTGTCCCCCTTTTCGGATTTCTTTGAAGCGATGATGATGATCTATGGATTCTACCTCCTGGACTTCACACCGAATGCAATGGCGTGCATGGAGGTTTTCGCCCATTTGTGCAAGAATTTTTTTGGAGTCGCCCCCAATGTAGAGATTTTCAAGCATTATTTCGTTCCACGGGTGGAGAACAAAGCCCACTGTTTTGGGAACATAAGCTAGATTCCTCGGGTGGCTAGGGAAAATTGGGATTACGTCACCAGGCAGTAGCGTGGCAGATGGGAGAAGTGGAGGGCAGACTGGTGCTGGATCAAGGACAAAGAGGCCCCGGACTTTTGCCAGGCGCGGATATAGTGCATTGTGCGAGGCAACGAATGGAGGGAATTTGGCCTTACCGACGATAGGCTCCGCCCGGCAATAAACAGGATTATCCAGATAAAGGCTGCCGGGCTAACCATCAGGCATGTGGGGGCCGACTTCCTCCGACGCCGCATCATGCCACTGCAGAAGAGGGACATGTTTTCTTGACAGTACGGAGATGCTCTAGAAAGGTTGAGGTTGTACCCTGGCCTGACCAACAATCTGTCAGTCTACGGCCACACTTGGCTGTGCACACAACTATTTGGCAGCCTTGGGCCATTTAAGTTGCCGGCAGGCATCATCCTGCTGAACATCAATTCCGCCTGGGACCAAATTCTGAAATGAATGCCTGATTGCAACGCTCATGGAGTTTCGGGTGACTGGCAGTTACCTAAGCTTAACGAAGAGCTTGCGTGGTCCTCCAGCCTAGTGGAAAGGGCTACCAGGGTGGAGATCAATATGTACAAGCACACCTCCATGGTGGAGGAGGTGTTCATCAAGAGGCGGATCGAGGAGGACAAGGCACTCTGGGCCGCTGCAAAGGGGAATATCGGGAAAGCGGAGGAGGAGGAGGAGGCTGAGGACGAAGGCTCCTGTCATGGCAGAGGCGAGGCGCATGCCATAGAGGAGGCTGTCGGGGATAATCACGTCGAGGGCGAGCCTTCCAGGGACGACCCCGCCGAGGATGATCCTACCGAGAATGAGGCTTTATACACTACAGCAACAGAGCCTGGGAAGAGGACGGAACTGAGGAAGCAGAGCAGGCTGGGGAGGAGTGGCTTTCGGCAGGCCCTCAAGTCCCCTAGCCAATCTTGGACGAGCGCCCTCGTAGGCGGGTGGCCAGCCGGGGAGCAGCGGTCCCCGATCTTGAAACGGCCGCCAAGAAGGTAAAGAAGACTACCTCCTAGGGTAGCAAGACGGACACGGTGCGCCGGCAGTCCTCTTGCCTTTCCGGGGCCAAGACCCCTCCTGTCAAGCAACTAGCAGCCAAGGAGTCGACTCCAGCTCCTAGTCAGGCTCGAGCTTCTCGGATAGCTCGTCCTCATCAGAGCCCCCTACACTTCAGCAGGGCTTGGAGTTGCCGGGAAGCTCTTCTCCCCCGACCCTGAAGAGGAACACAACACCCTCCATGACCATGGAGTTGAGCTCAGCTCCATGCGTATCGATGAAGAATAAGAAAGAACACATCTCCTTTCCTTGCTGCATTTTCTATATGTTCACCTGTTTTGCTGACTGATCCTGCTTGTTGTCCTCTCTAGGGAGGAGGAGGAGGAAGGTGAGACCCTCATCCACCGAACCAAGTGACTCAGGCACGTGGAGCCGCCAAAGTCCATAGAGGATGGGGGCTTGGCGGGGAGCAGCACGAACGAATTGACATCAAGCCCCAGCCCAGCTCCCAACTCGAAATCATAGGACTGACTCCTCCCTCAAGAGGTGACGCGGGAGAACTCCCCATCTCCTCAGCCAAAGGAGTAGGGGAGACCACTCAGGGCGAGCCCCTCCAAGAGGGGCCCACTCTGCCCGCCGATCGAGTTGATGGGTCCCCGGCAAAGGTTTCCATGGAGGGGTCTACCCAAGACGATGCCATTGTTACCGAGGGAGGGGATGGTGGCCATGGACCGGCAACTGACATTACCGGGGAAACCGAAGCTCCACCATGGCAGGCATCTCCGGATAATCCATTTGCTCTTTTGTGTTCTGCTTCTCTTACCATCTCACTCGATGTCACTAGCTTGCCAGTAATTCTGCACCCTTATCATTGTTTGTTGACTCTGCCTGCAGGCCCTCTGATTGAAGAGCCTGAACTGCTAGAAGAGGTGGCCAGCATAGGGAAGGATGCCGTGGTGGAAGCCACCAAGATTGCTGCCACGGAGGGGTAGGAGCATGTTGCCGGGGGTACCCAGGAGCTCTCGAAGGAATCAGAGAAAACCCCCGGTAGCGCGTCAGGGTTGGGGGTATTGGTTGAAGAGAAACCCCCCCTCCAAACTATGGACCCCCTTCCTTCATTTGGCACTTTGGCGGGGCACTGCCTCTAGCTTCGAGTCAATTAGCACTGGTGCTTGTTCAGCCTTGGCTCGAAACCCCTGGTTCGTTAGTGTCGACAAGCACGGAATTTGATGGAGAGATCCAACGTAGCTTGGCGTCGTTGTACCAGGAGGTTGAAGAGGCAGATGACGCCGTCGCCATTGCCATGGACTTTTCTTTCCTGGAGTCCATGGCGGCAGGCATTAAGGAGAAGCAGAATCGGCACAACCGGAAATAGCAGCTGCTTAAGGAGCTGTGCAAGTCCGCCAACAAGGTGGACCAGAAGCTGAGGGGCAAGGGTAGCGAGTTGTGCGAGTGGCACGGCAAGAAGTTCTAGTTCCTTATAACATAGCAAGAGACGATCTCCATGGAAAGGGAGGACATCATTGCCCGGGAGGCCCGCCTGCCGGAGCGCACGACGCTTCTGGATACCAGGGAGTAGAGCATCTCTTCCTGGGAGGGAAACCTCGAGGCTACCCTCCGCACCAAGGATGATGAACTAGAAGCCCTTGTCCAGCTGCGCACCAAGGAGCTGGAGGACAAGCACAAGGTAGCCATGTATGCTCTTACTGCTGACTCTGCCGCCCAACTAAAGAAGCTTGCTAACGGCCTTGCCACTGCATCCACTGCCAAGGCTGATCTCGAAAAACAGGTGGCCAAACTGATAGAAGAGCTTGCCGGAAGCACCAAGGAAGTTGTGACCCTCAAGGAGGATGTGCAGAAAGTAGAGACCCTTCTAGAGGAGGTGCAATCGTAACTCTCCTCCAAGAGTCAAAACCTTGAGACTGCCAACGGCACCACTGAAGACATGAAGGCTAGGGTTGGCACCTTGGAGAGCTCGATCGAGTCTGGCGAGGTCCACGAGAAGCAGGGGATGAAGGACCTGGATACCGCAAGGCTCCTTCGAAAAGATGTAGAGGTCAAGCTGGTGAACCACTCTAGGCAGGTCGACCTTTGGATCAAAAGCTTGATTGATATCGCCGAGCGCCTTACTGCCCAAACTACAGAGATGAGCATGGAGGGGCCAGTCTTCTCGGCCAACAGGCATGAGGTCCCCAGCGTCAAGTTGGGGCTCTCCTTCAATGAGTTAATCGAAAATCTAAAGATCCATGAAGGAGGAAGGGCTGATCGTTTTGCAAGTGAATCACGAAAGCTTTCCTGCAACGCCCTCTTCATGGTCCTGAGTAACATCGCCTACCGCCACCCAGACCTCGACCTCGCCGATGGCTTCAGGAACCCACTGGAGGGCAGGAACGTTTCCGCTGCCGAGGACCACTACTTTCACTGACAAGGTCCTTGCTGTCCCCAGGGCCTTGCGACCCCGCCTGGCATGACCTTGAATGTTTCTTGTCGCTCTGGATGTCCTATAATGAAACATAATGCATGTCCTGTGTTTAGACATTGTACTTCTTATGCTTGTGTGGAACTGATGTCTTTACTTTATTTCAACTGCATGTTTATCCCTCTTGTGTTCACCCTGGGCGTCCGTATTGCTAGTCTCCTTGCGTATTTGTTGGTGCCAACCGGTATCACACTGCTACAATTGTTGTAAGGGTCGGGCCCTTAGCGTTCATTCTAGCGAGGATGTGTCCTGACAAGTTTTCCTTGGTAGTTTTCGACGCGGCCACCCATTATGTGAGCAGGGCTCGGAACAGAGCGAGGGCGGACACAAAGACTAGTAAGGTGCCATCACACAAAAGTTTTCCTCATATGAACACCTTGGGTATCCAAGGGATAAGAAAATGCAAATTCTAGGTCTATAATGGAGTAAGATTGCATGGACTTAGCTTTCATCCTCAATTCCTTCCACTCCCTTCAGGTGTGGCCGCTCGCCGGTTCGCATGTTGCTTTCCGGCTCCCGGCGGGTGCCGAGAGGAATCATACGTATCTAGTGGGCGGTAGGTGATAATCCACAAGTATAGGGGATCAATTGTAGCCTCTTTTGATAAGTAAGAGTGTCGAACCCAGCGAGGAGCTAAAGGTAGAACAAATATTCCCTCAAGTTCTATCGACCACCGATACAACTCTACGCACGCTTGACGCTCGCTTTACCTAGAACAAGTATGAAACTAGAAGTACTTTGTAGGAGTTATTGGATAGGTTTGCAAGATAATAAAGAGCGTAAATAAAAAGTAGGGGGTATTTATATAAAGACACAACTAAGTTAGTTTTAGTAGAGAGATTTTTGTTATGAGAAAGTTATTTGTCCCTAGGCAATCGATAACTATACCGGTAATCATTATTGCAATTTTATATGAGGGAGAGGTATAAGCTAACATACTTTCTCTACTTGGATCATATGCACTTATGATTGGAACTCTAGCAAGCATCCGCAACTACTAAAGATCATTAAGGTAAAACCCAACCATAGCTTTAAAGTAGCAAGTCCTCTTTATCCCATACACAAACAACCTACTTACTCGGATCTGTGCTTCTGTCACTCACGCCACCCACCATAAGCAAATCATGAACATATTGCAAACCCTAAAGTAGGAATCCCTCACGCTTGTGCGACACGGAGAGAACCATAGGACAGCACCAATAATAAAACATGCAACTCAAACCGATCACGATCATCAATTAACCCATTGGACAAAACAGATCTACTCAAACATAATAGGATAGCCATACATCATTGGGAAATAATATATAGCGTTGAGAACCATGTTTAAGTAGAGATTACAGTGGGTAAAAGAGGGGTTACACTGCTGCATAGAGGGGGGAAGAGTTGGTGATGATGACGGTGAAGTTGTTGGTGAAGATTGTGGTGATGATGATAGCCCCCGGTGGCACTCCGGCGCCACCAGAAGCGAGGGGGAGAGAGCCCCCCTCCTTATTCTTCTTCCTTGACCTCCTCCCTAGATGGGAGAAGGGTTTCCCCTCTGGTCCTTGGTCTCCATGGCGTGGGAGGGGCGAGAGCCCCTCCGAGATTGGATATGTCTCTCTGTTTCTGCGTTCCCTTCTTCTGCCCTTCCACCGTTTCGTTTATATATGGAGATCCATAACTCCGATTGGACTGAAATCTTCGCCATGATTTTTTTTCCAAAAAATAGCTTTCTTGCGTTCAAAGAAGGGCATCAACCGCCTTACGGGAGCCCACGAGGGTCAGGGGCGCGCCCCCTGCCTCGTGCCTCCCTCGGGCACCGTCTCGCGTGGATTTTTCTTCTGGAATTCTCCAAATATTCCAAAAATATTCTCCGTCTGTTTTTATCCCATTTGGATTCCGTTTGATATGGGGTTTCTGCGAAACATAAAACATGCAACAAATAGGAACTAGCACTGGGCACTGGATCAATATCTTAGTCCCAAAAATAGTATAAAAAGTTGCCAAAAGAATATGGAAGTTGAATAATATTGGCATGGAACAATCAAAAATTATAGATACGATGGAGACATATCAGCATCCCCAAGCTTAATTCTTGCTCGTCCTCGAGTAGGTAAATGATAAAAAAGATAATTTTTGATGTGGAATGCTACCTAGCATAATCTTGATCATGTATCTAATCATGGCATGAATATTAAGATATGAGTGATTCAAAGCAACAGTCTATCATTTGACATAAAAACAATAATACTTCAAGCCTACTAATAAAGCAATCATGTCTTTTCAAAATAACATGGCCAAAGAAAGTTATCCCTATAAAATCATATAGTCTAGCTATGCTCCATCATCACCACACAAAATATTCACATCATGCACAACCCTGATGACAAGCCGAGCAATTGGTTCATACTTTTTAACGCGCTTCAGCTTTTTCAACCCTCACGCAATACATGAGCATGAGCCATGGACATAGCACTATAGGTGGAATAGAATATGATGGTGGAGGTTGTGTGGAGAAGACAAAAAGGGAGAAAGTCTCACATCGATGCGGCTAATCAACAGGCTATGGAGATGCCCATCAATTGATGTCAATGTGAGGAGTAGGGATTGCCATGCAACGGATGCACTAGAGCTATAAGTGTATGAAAGCTCAACTGAAGCTAAGTGGGTCGGCATTTGAGGAAGCCCATCATCGGAATATACAAGCCAAGTTCTATAATGAAAATTCCCACTAGTATATGAAAGTGATAACTCAAGAGACTCTCTATATGAAGAACATGGTGCTACTTTGTAGCACAAGTGTGGTAAAAGGATAGTAACATTGCCCCTTTTTCTTTTCTCTTTTTTTCTTTTTTTGCGGGCTTCTTTGGCCCCCTTTTTTTATTTAGGCTTCTTTGGCCTCTTTTTTTTGATGGGGCAATGCTCTAATAATGATGATCATCACACCTTTATTTACTTACAACTCAATATTACAACTCAATACTAGAATAAAGATATGACTATATATGAATGCGTCCGACGGTGTACTAGGATGTGCAATGATCTAGCGTAGCAATGACATCAAAAAAGGGACAAGCCATGAAAACATCATGCTAGCTATCTTACGATCATGCAAAGCAATATGACAATGAATGCTCAAGTCATGTATATGATGATGATGGAAGTTGCATGGCAATATATCTCGGAATGGCTATGGAAATGCCATAATAGGTAGGTATGGTGGCTGTTTTGAGGAAGATATAAGGAGGCTTATGTGTGACAGAGCGTATCATATCACGGGTTTTGGATGCACCGACGAAGTTTGACCAACTCTCGAGGTGAGAAAGGGCAATGCACGGTATCGAAGAGGCTAGCAGTGATGGAAGGGTGAGAGTGCGTATAATCCATGGACTCAACATTAGTCATAAAGAACTCACATACTTATTGCAATAGTTTATCAGCCCTCGAAGCAAAGTACTACTATGCATGCCCCTAGGGGGATAGATTGGTAGGAAAAGACCATCGCTCTTCCCCGACTGCCACTCATAAGGAAGACAATCAATAAATACCTCATGCTCCGACTTCGTTACATAACGGTTCACCATACGTGCATGCTACGGGAATCACAAACCTCAACACAAGTATTTCTACAATCCACAACTACCCACTAGCATGACTCTAATATCACCATCTTTATATCGCAAAACTATTGCAAGGAATCAAACATATCATATTCAGTGATCTACAAGTTTTATGTATGATTTTATGACTAACCATGTGAATGACCAGTTCCTGTCATCTCTCTAAATAGATATAAGTGAAGCACGAGAGTTCAACTCTTTCTACAAAAGATATGCCCACGCTCTAATGAATGTAAGTGAAGCAAAAGAGCATTCTACAAATGGCGGTTTTCTATGTAAAGAGAAACAGGCAATCCAAACTTCAAATGATATAAGTGAAGCACATGAAGCATTCTATAAAGCCATACTCAAAAGATATAAATGAAGTGCAATGAGAATTCTATAATCAACCAAGGACTATCTCATACCAGAATGTTGCATAAAAGAAAAAAAAAATGAAAACTAAATGCAAAAGACGCTCCAAGATTTACACATATCACATGAATGAAACGAATCCGAAACATACCGATATTTGTTGAAGAAAGGGTTGCCTTTCGGGGTATCCCCAAGCTTAGACGCTTGAGTCTCCTTGAATATTTACTTGGGGTGCCTCGGGCATCCCCAAGCTTGAGCTCTTGCCTCTCTTCCTTCTTCTCACATCGAGACCTTCTCGATCATCGAACACTTCATCCACATAAAACTTTAACAGAAAACTCAGTAAGATCCGTTAGTATAATAAAGCAAATCACTACTCTAAGTACTGTTGAAAACCAATTCATATTTTGTTTTTGCAGTATATCTACTGTAGTATAACTTTTCCATGGCTTAATCCACTGATATAATTCGATAGTTTCATCAAAACAAGCAAACTATGCATCAAAAACAGAATCTGTCTAAAACAGAACAGTCTATAATAATCTGAACATTCACCATACCTCTGGTACTCGAAAAATTGTACCAAAATTAGGAAAAATAAAAAATTTGTATATAAAGTCAGTGCAAAAAGAATCATAAACATTTGACATTCCAATAAAAAAGGTAAAATCACGCGCTATAGCCAAAGTTTCTGTCCTGCACCGCACAAACCAACAAGCAAAGTAAACATCCTAAAGGCAAACCTTGGCACATTAGTTTTATGATACAATGGAATTGTACAAGGGGATAATTATTTTTGTTGAAAATTTTCTGTAATTAAGATTCACAAAGTTTCCATGGGCATGAACAAAGTTCAAGGACGTCCCCCACTTTCACAATTCTCATCTATCTCACTTTCACTTTTCTTTTTTGAAAAAGTTTTAGGTTCCCCTCTTTATTTTTTGTTTTAAACTATATAAAAGACCTCAACAGAAATAAATGACTCTCTAAAACATCTGGGTTGTCTCCCTGGCAGCGCTTTCTTTAAAGCCATTAAGCTAGGCATATAGTGCTCAAGTAATGGATCCACCCGGATCCCAAGGTATATCAAAGCCAATTTGAATCAACAATGATTTGTAATTTAGTAGTGAGCACAGAGTAACATATATCATGCAACAAATAAGTCTAACTCTCTTCCTATGCATCGGCATGTCATAAAATTACAATTTATGCACACATAGTAAAGGCCAATGCATAGTATAAACAGTTTCTTGCAATTTTATCGTATTGGAAACATAGAGAGGTGGTGATATAGTTCCTCTCTCATAATAATTGCAAGTAGGAGAAGCAAGCACATGCATATTATATTCATCAAAATCATCATGTGTAATAGTAAAAAGCAACCCATCAATATAATCCTTAATAAGGGTAAACTTCTCCGATATAGTGTAGTTGGGAGAATTCAAAAAGATAATAGGACTATCGTGCGTGGGTGCAATAGCAACAATTTCATGTTTAACATAAGGAACAATAGCAAGTTCATCTCCATGGGCATAATTTATATTGGCATCTTGGCCACAAGCATAGCAAGCATCATCAAAAAGGGATATTTCAATAGAATCAACGGGATCATAACAGTCATCATAGCAATCATCCTTCGGTAAGCACGAAGGGAAATTAAACAATGTATGAGTTGAAGAGTTACTCTCATTAGAAGGTGGGCACGGGTAGCTAATCCGCTCTTCCTCCTTTTGTTCTTCGTTCTCCTCATCATCTTTTTCATCCAATGAGCTCATAGTTTCATCAATGTCTTCTTCCATAGATTCCTGCAAAATATTAGTCTCTTCTTGGACAGCGGAGACTTTCTCAATAAATGCATCAATATCAGCATTGAATTCATAATTCTCATAGCAATGTTTAAGGATAGCTAAATTTTCAGGTCTATAAACTGAATCATCAAATTTTTCAAACTCTTTAAACAAAGATTCAATTTCATAAGCACCCATAAAAGCAACAAATTATTCTATTTGTTCCACATCATAGCAATCATATATACCATTAGCATAGGAAGCCAAGGTTTTATCATCATTAAATTTGCATGAAAAGGGAAGGTGTGGAGCCTTCATCCTAGAGCAACAAGTATAATCATATCTCAAGCAAAGTTGCCGAGCATACCAATGCAACATATGAATTTGATCCCATAATAGTTTCCCCTTTTGAGTCAAGCGATAATCCCTAAAGTATTCACATTGATCCAACGTGTCTCCCATAACATAATTGAATGGGGTTTTCTCAGGATTATCAAAGTAGTACATAATATCTTTCACATAATGAGCATCGAGGGTTTTAGGAGGTTCCCCACTCCATGAGTAGCAGATACACCTATTTTTTGGTATTTCGTGTTCCATATCCATAACTAAAGATAAAGAACAACTAAGAATAGCAAATAAAAATTACTTAGTGATAAAGCAAACAAGCACACACGAGAATATTCACCCCACGCTATTGCTCCCCGGCAATGGCGCCAGAAAAAGGTCTTGATAAAACAAAAGTATAGGGGATCAATTGTAGCCTCTTTCGATAAGTAAGAGTGTCGAACCCAACGAGGAGCTAAAGGTAGAACAAATATTCCCTCAAGTTCTATCGACCACCGATACAACTCTACACATGCTTGACGTTCGCTTTACCTAGGACAAGTATGAAACTAGAAGTACTTTGTAGGAGTTGTTGGATAGGTTTGCAAGATAATAAAGAGTGCGTAAATAAAAAGTAGGGGCTGTTTAGATAAAGACACAACTAAGTTAGTTTTAGTAGAGAGCTTTTTCTTACGAGAAAGTTATTTGTCCCTAGGCAATTGATAACTAGACCGGTAATCATTATTGCAATTTTATATGAGGGAGAGGCATAAGCTAACATGCTTTCTCTACTTGGATCATATGCACTTATGATTGGAACTCTAGAAGCATTCGCAACTACTAAAGATCATTAAGGTAAAACACAACCATAGCATTAAAGTATCAAGTCCTCTTTATCCCATACGCAAACAACCTACTTACTCGGGTCTGTGCTTTTGTCACTCACGCCACCCACCATAAGCAAATCATAAACATATTGCAAACCCTATAGCGGGAATCCCTCATGCTTGCGCGACACGGAGAGCACCATAGGACGGCACCAATAATAAAACATGCAACTCAAACCAATCACAATCATCAATTAACCCATTGGACAAAACAGATCTACTCAAACATCATAGGGTAGCCATACATCATTGGGAAATAATATATAGCGTTGAGCACCATGTTTAAGTAGAGATTACAGCGGGTAAAAGAGGGGTTACACCGCTGCATAGAGGGGGGAAGAGTTGGTGATGATGGCGGTGAAGTTGTCGGTGAAGATTGCGGTGATGATGATGATGGCCCCCGGTGGCACACCGGCGCCACCGGAAGTGAGGGGGACAGAGCCCCCCCTCCTCCTCCTCCTCCTCCTCCTTATTCTTCTTCTTCTTCTTCTTATTCTTCTTCCTTGACCTCCTCCCTAGATGGGAGAAGGGTTTCGCCTCTGGTCCTTGGTCTCCATGGCGTGGGAGGGGCGAGAGCCCCTCCGAGATTGTATCTGTCTCTCTGCCTCTCTCTGTTTCTGTGTTCCCTTCTTCTGCCCTTTCACCGTTTCGTATATATATTGAGATCCGTAACTCCGATTGGACTGAAAAATTCGCCGTGATTTTTCTCTCTCCAAAAATTAGCTTTCTTGCGGCCGAAGAAGGGCATCAACCGCCTTACGGGGAGCCCATGAGGGCCAGGGGCGTGCCCCCTGCCTCGTGCCTCCCTCAGGCACCGTCTCGCGTGCATTTTTCTTCCAGAATTCTCCAAATATTCCAAAAATATTCTCCTTCCGTTTTTATCCCGTTTGGATTCCGTTTGATAAGGGGTTTCTGCGAAACATAAACCATGCAACAAACAAGAACTGGCACTGGGCACTGGATCAATATGTTAGTCCCAAAAATTGTATAAAGAGTTGCCAAAAGTATATGAAAGTTGAATAATATTGGCATGGAACAATAAAACATTATAGATACGATGGAGACATATTAGTAGGTCGCGATGTAAGGCACGGTCGGATTCCCTATCCTCCTGTTTACATTTTTTTAAATAATCTGACGACAACTGGCATAAAAATCACGCCAATGTGGATGGCCTTGCCAGGGCATCAATCAACGGATTCGCACCGGCGCTCTACACAAGATTTCTCTAAGCAGGGTAAATGCTGGACCGAGTATCGCGCGGGCTCATCGACATTGATGATGCTAAACCCAGAGTAGCTCGATTGTTGATAAGTGAGAGTCGAAGAGAGAGAAACCTTGTACCGTACACCTTGCTCCTTTTCCTGAACGAGGCTTGCATGGCGACCATGCTGCCTAAACCGTTTGGGATTGTCATGCCGCCATCATTCCTGGTTCCCGCCGCCGCTGCAGTCGTGGCGGGAGACACGATGGAGATTGGACAGGGTGGGCGGGGGAGCGATATCGCTTCCCTCCCGTCCCACAATTCCCCGCCTTTTCTTAGGCGTCATGGATGATGAAGTCGTCATTGGAGAGAATGATGATGAAAATGATGCGCTACTTATGCTCTCGGGTTCGCGCAAGCGCTCCCCCTACGTGGCATGCCAAAGATGTCGTGGGAAAACACGACCACCTATTGGCCCCTTGTGGTTCGGCAGGGGGAAGAGCACATTGCACAGAGAGCGGAGGGCGTGGAGCAGCACGACAGCGATCACACAGGTAGTTTTTACTCAGTTCAGGCCGCCGTGAGGCATAAAGACCTACTCCTGCTTTGGTGAATTGATGAGAGGACCGTGGTGGAGACGCGTCGCCCTAGCCCAGCAAGGTTTCCTCGGGGCGAGAGCAGGTATGTGCGTATGAGTGTACAAGGGTCTGAATCCTTTCTAAGGTTGCCACAGCCCTCCTTTTGTAGGTCAAGGGGTCACCATAATGGCAAATTAGTCATTGTGTACTGATTAGATAGCAAACAGTGCTATCATACCTAACTACGCGGACAGGATAAGGTGCATTAAATGCATCGCTTAGTGTCACATCATAGTGTAGCCCGGCAAGCCTTGCCGTACCATTCGGCCACCTTCTCGCCTGCCTGCATGACACGTCCATGGATGGGTGTCATTTGGAGGTTATTTCCTTCGGACGTGGCTGCCACGTGCCAAATAACAGCCACTTAGTCACTTGGGGGCTCGACACCGCATCCATCAGTGACTTGCGTTGTTGTGAGGTGGAGCGGTGGAGCCTTGGCGGGGTAATCTGCCCTCAGCGTCCCCGGCAAGCTTTCCGAGGCAGTCTTGAGACTTTTCTTCGGGGCAACCATGACCCCGCCAGGCTTGCCTACCCAGCAAGGGAGGTTCTTCCTTGGTGGTATATTGCTCCTTTAGTTGGTCTTGGTCTTCTTGATCCACCATTTGATTTCTGAAAGGGCTATTTCTCTGGCTTGGCCTTTGTCTTGGATGTTGCCATCTTGTTGGACCGGAGGCCCGTCGTCCATGCACATGTCAGGGGAAACATATACCCCTATTTGTGTATCCCAACACTTGGGGAAGGCTAGAAATCAAGATTCTTGTGGTAGGATTGGAATATCTTGATCTGAAGACATGAGTAGGTGGTTCTCTCTCAGAAAATGTATGCTGGAAGTGTAGGCATGTTCTGATGGCTCTGTCACATATGGAGAAGGGGGTGGAGGGGTATATATAGCCTCCACACAAAATCCAACCGTTACACACATTTGATCCAACTTGGTCAGACCGAATAGAAGAACTCGGTGAGACCGATTCAGTTCAAAATGTGAACGTTAGGAATCTCGGTGGGACCAACTGGAACAACTCAGTGGGACCGATGTGCTAGGGCTTAGGGCAAACATCAACTCGGTGGGACCGATTGCATCAACTCGGTGAGACTAAAGTGAGGCAATAGGACAACAGAGAATATGTCAAGCAAACTCGGTGAGACCGATTGCACATTTCGGTGAGACCGAAATAATTGCAACAAGCAACAGAGAGTTTGCAAGGCCATCTCAGTGAGACTGAGATCCGTATCGGTGCGACTAAACTATTAGGGTTTCTGGCAATGGCTATGTCATATGAACTCAGTAGCTCTGGATAGGATAATTTGGTGGGGCCAAGTTTGAATTTGAGTTTTGGACATATTTGGGATGAGAAAGTGGTTCAGGGATTTGGAGTAATATCACTGAGCATTTTGAGCAAGTAGACCATTAAGAAACACCTCATCCCCTTTTAATACTATTGGTTTTTCTATGGACTCAATGTGATCTTGGATCACTAAAATAGAAATGAAGAGTCTTGAGCTTTTGCCAATGTGTGTCCTCAGCACTTTGAGGGGTCCACATCTCTAGTCCATGCCATGCCATTCATTGAACTTTCTGCAATATTAAACTTGAATGGATATTAGTTCAATGAGTTATATGTTGTTATGAATTACCAAAACCACCCGGGGATTAGTTGCACTTTCAATGTGAAATAGATGCTCCCTCTGAATTGGGAGGTTCAAAAAAACAAAAGGTTACTAATGAATTTTACCATATTCAAAACTTCTTATAAACCTGGTGAATTTGGTGAAATGTTTCACATGAAAAGGTTGGCCCTTTTCAACAGTTGTCTAATTGTATATCATTTTCTTAGTTATGATAGATGTTTGAAAAGTTACGAGAAAAAATAGAATCTAATAATAGAGTGATGTTCAGACTATTAAAATCCCTCAGTTCAAGCCCACATACTCTTCTATTCATCTATTCTGTTAGGGGACGGAGAAACAACACGATCCATGTTTCCATATTCAAAATTTGAATTTAGCAATTATGAATCTGACAAAATACGTAACATAAAAACTTTAGCATTTTTAATATTTTCCAACGTATATCATTTGCCCCATCTGAGAAACCTTTAAAGGTTCCGCATTTGAAAAGAATTCCCCTATTCTCATATTTTATTTTAAACTATAAGAAATTTGAAAAAAGGATATATACAAAAAAGTTTTGCATTTTCCATAGATATTTTATAAAACATTATTTGCTAAATTTTGACAAGCCGTTTCAAAGTTAGAGCAAAATATGTCTTGTATTTTTGGTAAAAAAAATCCACCACTTTTCAAATATCTTTAAACTGTATGGAACTGGAGAAATGTTTCTAAAGGGGCATGTTTGTAGCAGATTTCCAGCACCACATCATTTGTTTCATACCAATAAGTGGTTTGAAAATGCGATCAAAATTTCATTTCAGGTTTTTAATATGGAAAAATCGTCTTTTTAGATTGCTTTTCAACTATGACCAATTTTCAAGAATGATGTATATGAGAATTTATCTTCTTGTGCTCAAATTTTTAATGGTATATTACACGCCTTGTTTAGAAAAAAATGCTTGACCTAGACATTTGGTCGTATGCAATTTAGCTACTTGAGCGGGGACAGTTCAAAGACGTTAACCGAATAATATTTTATGAATATTAATAGAATGGCTATTATATATATGTATGTATCACTGAAAGGATTTGATGGTGTTTGAAAGTATTTGATGATGTTTGAAACACCGAAAGGATGCAAATGGCAATCATTGCTCGAATTTGAAGAGAGTAATTATGCATTTTTAATGGAGATAATTTTGTATTTAACTAGGTAATTATTGCATTAGTGACTATATGATGCAAGGTTTGATTAGTTTCCCATTCGTTCAGTCGATTCCATCTAGGCCTAGATTTATTACAACAAACTTACTCATTCTTTTATGATTGGTTTAAGATATCAAACAAAAATCTGAAATGCTATGCAAGATATTTGTGATACATTTAATGTTGCGAACAGACTCACCATTATATGAATTTATTCGACAAACTACGAATGTTGATAAGAAGTATTTCGTACAACGATAAAAATGATAACATGATATGGTGTGTTTTACATAACTAAATCAAACTTGTTGATAACAAAAATGCTTTAAGAACAAAATAGATTGTTCAAACTAACTAATACATCAAATTCTTCCAGCAAAGAGTGAAATGGAACATAGAGCCTCGCCCGATACTAGCAAACTCATAGCGATGAATCAAATCACAACTTCAAGGTAAGATCAATGTTCAGGTTCTCCTCTTCATCTCCTATCTCCTTCTCTTCCACGTTCAACATCATAGAGGTATTAGTTGCCACACTCCCATATGGCATGGGGACATTGCTTGATCCACCATCATCTTCAGATAACTCCCTGGACATTTGTATTGGAAAAAATATAATCTCTTCAGGCTTCTCCTTACCCTTGCGATACCTTCTCCAATAAGCCGTGTTTGGTGATAGTGGCTCCATCGAGAACTCCTTGGCCTTTTTGGTCATGTATTCTTCATGCTTCCTCCTATTCTCTAGGACCTCTTGACGATGTTTCGTCATATGTCCACCACGAGCTTGGAGGTTTGTGAAGGTCCTAGGGCAGAAGGAGCAAGTGTATACTGGGCTTGGTAGCATTGGTGTCTCGTTGGACCGCCATGATCCATGGGAGCCGGTTGCCATGAATTTTATGCGAGCTTCAACGAAAGAACTTTGCTAGTTTACTATCTATAAGTTGATTCGAGATCTATGTGCTACGTATAGGCCAAGTGGATGCTTTTAAAGAGGTTCCTGGTAGCCCTAAATAGGGAATGCGAGGAACGAAATAAATTTTCATTTATTTTCATTTATATTTAGAGAAATAAGATAACTACTGCACAAAAAGATAAAGAGCCGATGGAATAGACGAAATAAAATTAGTAAACATTTAATGTAGTACCTTATGAGTAGCTAAAGTTCAATTTCTTATGAGTTAAGATTTGGGAGTAGTAAATGGGTTAAGAAAACTAGGTGATATTACCAATTCAGGGAGTCCAACTTGGGAGAGTTTGCAATGTAGCAGAAACATTCGAAGTGGCATAAGGTTCAAAAAGATTCAAAGTGGCATGACTCTGAACATTCCTTCCTGTTTGTATCAGATGGTTTCATGGACATTTGAAGGATTTTGATGACGAGGAATCTCCCTTCGACCACCTCCCTCCTCCGCTCATCATTCCTTAAAATTTCATGACTTTGTGTCCTGTGAAGAATCTAAGTGCTTCACTTAGAAAACTTCTCGTGTTATGACTCTCACCTTAGGGTATTGAAATAATACATTTAAGTCACTTCTGGTATAATGGAAGGTGGAGTAGCCGCCTCCGTTTGCTGCTCACATGCGGAGAGAGCCTCCTAGCAGTCTGTCATGTAGTGCTTTGCCACGGGAGCCATTTGGGAGTGCTCCGGATCATATGAACTACTGGGATATCACTCTTGGGTGACCCGACAAGTCCATGACCAGTGGATTGTCCAGGGCCAATGTCATTGGGCGGCATTAGGTGCTCTCGCAGGCGAGCCCTTATGCTCGGCCATCCTAGCCAGTACGCCCATGAGGGGTGGACCGCGCGCCTGGTGGCTTGCCGTGGGTGCTTCTCGGGGTGATGCGAGCAGTCTGATCTGCCCGAACGGCATGGACCTAGGCAACCCGATTGGGAGATCGGTTGTAGGATCGAAAGTAGGTCGAGAGGGGGGTGATTAAACTACTTGACCAAATAAAAATCTAGCCTTTTCGCAATTTTATGTCTTGGCAGATTTTAGCAACTTAGTATAAGTCATGCAATCAACCTACACATGCAATTCTAAGAGTGTAGCAGCGCAAAGTAAAACATTACATATGAAGGTAAAGGGAAGGGTTTGGATAAGGCAAACATAATGTAGAAACAAAGAGTTTTGGCGTGGTTCCGATAGGTGGTGCTATCGTACGTCCAAGTTGATGGAGACTTCAACCCACGAAGGGTAACGGCTGCGAAACTCCACGGAGGCCTCCACCCACAAAGGGTCCATGAATAAGCAACCTAGTCTATCCCACCATGGACATCACCCACGAAGGACTTGCCTCACTCGGGTAGATCTTCACGAAGTAGGAGATATCCTTGCCCTTACAAACTCCTTGGTTCAACTCCACAATCTTGTCTGAGGCTCCCAAGTGACACCTAACCAATCTAGGAGACACCACTCTCCAAAAGGTAATAGATGGTGTGTTGACGATGAACTCCTTTCTCTTGTGCTTCAAATGATAGTCTCCCCAACACTCAACTCTCTCACACAAATTTGGCTATGGTGGAAAGATGATTTGGGTGGAAATCAACTTGGGGATGGCTAGAAACCAAGATTCTTGTGGTTGGATTGGAATGTCTTGGTCTCAACACATGTATAGGTGGTTCTCTCTCAGAAAATGAGTAGTGGAAGTGTAGGCAGGTTCTGATGGCTCTCTCTTGAATAGAGAAGGGGTGGAGGCACTACAAAAAAAGACACATCCGTGACATTTTGGGCCAATTTTTTTTTCTGTCATGCCTATGACACTTCTATGACAATAATTGTGACAAAACCAGGTATCATCATAGATGTGGTGGGCTCCTACTTCTATGACAAAAAATCATGACAGAAAATGGTCTTCCATCCTGGGCGGGCCAAAGACACAGCTGCATGACATTCTTTGGGCCATCCATGATGGGAAAAACCGTGGTAGAAGCGAGGGCGAGGAAAATATCGGGGAGTTCCCGGTTATGGTGGGTGGTCGGGGGTCGAGCGATGCGCGTTTGTCTCGTACATGTACGCGCGTGGGTGCAAGGCGTTGGGCTCTAACTGAACCCAAGTGAGGCGTTCGCCTACTGAACCCGAGCGATCGATCGATCTGGCTGTTAACTGAACCCGATCAAGCGATTCCTTCACTACTCCTGCTAACTGAAGCTGATTGAACCCACTGCCTCCTTCCATTGATGAAAAGTGAGCGTTGTTGGGGGGTGGATGAACAGTTCCCGGTGATGGGGGGGGTTGGATGAACAGGACCCCGATCAATCGAGCCAGTAGGGGATGGATGAAAAGAACCCCGTGGAGGGATGTATGAATAGGACCCTATGGAGGGCTGAATGAACAGGACCCCGTGGAGTGCTGGTTGAACAATAGCCGGTGGAGGGCTGAATGAACAGGACCCCGTGGAGTGCTGGTTGAACAATAGCCGGTGGAGGGCTGGATGAACAGTAGCCCGTGGAGGGGTGGTTGAAGAGGACCCTATGGAGAGGGTTGGTTGAATAGTATCCGGTGGAGGAGCAGTGGAGGCTGGATGAACAAGAGCCCGTGGATGAACAGTCGCAGGTGGAGGCTGGACGAGCTCGACGGTGGATGAACAGTTGCCCGGGGAGGCTGGAGGCGGTCGACGGTGGAGACGAACAGTATCCCGTGGAGTCCTGTTTTGCGATACGCCAGACCCCTCCCAATGAACAGGACCCCCGTTTCGACCGTAGCACTCCAACACAAGTCTGTTTCCTCTGTTTTGTGGTACGCCACACCCCTCCCGATCAACAGGACCCCGTTTCATCCGTAGGAGGTCCAGTAGAATTCTTCTCCTTTGTTTTGTGGTATGCCAGACCCTCCCAATGAACAGGATCCCATTTCGACTGTGGCCGGTCAAACACAAGGCCGTTTCCTCTGTTTTGCGGTACACCAGGCCTTGTTTCGATCGGCTATTCCGTCCAAGCCGGTTGACTCCCAATGAACACAACACATTCCGACCTACTCGGTTGCCTCCCAATGAACATGACGTTGTTTCTCTGTTCTGACCTAGCAAGTTGGCTGCCCAATGAATAGGACGCCGTTGCTGCCGCCCGTTGCCTCTCCATGTACACAAGCCCTGGCCGTCCGTATATATATGCGTGAGTACGCGCTCGAGACCCCGCCCGTATGTACGTACGTGGCCATATTTTTTGCCCTATGGCCATACGTACGTGTACAAGACTTAGACAGGACTGCGTGAACTGCTATGTCGGGTGCTCTACAACGACACATGCCGCTACTTACTCGGCCATGGTTCATACTTGTAGAGCGACTGATCGACTAGTATGTACGTACACATTCACGACCAGATAGATAACGCTATGTACGCTCTGACTGGGTTGTTCCCAGCGGTCAGGGAGGATAAGGACGCACTTCCTTGCATGCGAAGATATAGCTCCTCGGTCCCAGCTATCAGGGGAAGGAATCATTTTTATTTTGTGAGTAATAAGGAGGCACTTCCTTGTGTTCGAAGATGTAGCTGGTGGGTCCAGCTGTCAGCCTCACCGCCTAAAGTCCTCTTCCGATGGCTGTCCTCCATTGACCACGTTGACCACGCCGTGCCGAGAGCACCAAGGTGGTTGACGACGGCGAGGCCTAGGAAGGGAATGACACGGCAGCGGGGAAGACGCGACAGTGGATGCCCACGCGGAGGGGAGTATGTGGGTTTACTGCTTCGGCTGGGGTCTGAGGTTGTCGTCGCCGGAGAATAACAGGAGGTGTGGGTGAGTATAGAGGGATGACATGGCCAGCGGTGGAAGCACAGCCGGACACGGGAGGCAAGAGCAGGCGGCACGGCGGGCGCTAGTTTGGGCGGCTGGAGCAAGAAGACCAGAGGTTGAAGAAGCATGACGGCCGTTGGATGGACATCGTACGGTCACTACAGCTAGAATCATTTATATTGACTAAGCTAACAAGGCCCATGGTACATGTCAACTTAGTAGGCCCACAGGCTAGCCTCCGAAATGGTGCGTCCCAGATGTCAGGGGGAGGAATTATTTTTTGGCCGGCTGTAGCAAGAATATCCGAGATTGAAGAATAAGCACGACATCCGTTGGATGGACATCCAACAGCCACTGCTGCTAGAACCGTGTGTTGACTATAAGTTGACAAAGCCTTGCATACGCATCAACTTAGTTTTTGTTTTGAGGGGACGCATCAACTTTGTAGGCCCACACGTGTGTGGCAGAGAACATATAGCCCATTTGCGATTTGTAAGAATGTACATCCCATTTTTGAATTCTAATGGAATTTACTACAGCCCATTTATAGTTTGTTAAAAGTACAACCCATTTTCTAGTTAGTACAACGATTGATAATTTCAACCAACCGCTCAAAACAGAGTTCAATAAAATTTCACACATTTGATGGGATACGAAATATTTTTATCCCGAAATTTCTAGTCAGATTAAAAATAATTTTGAAATAAATTTGTATCACGAAAAACTCCAAAGAAATATTGCGCGCGCAACAATTAATGAAATTAAAATTTTCAAAATCCAAAAATAATTTTTCTTAAAACTAATTACATGTTTTGTGCATTTTTTATAGTTACAGCCCAATTTTTATAATTACATCCCATTTATTATTTCATAAAGCCCATTTTCTGGTTAAGCCTAATGCATCCCTCCTAGGAAAGATTTGCAGCCCAGCGAGGCGGAGAATAAGAAGTTGACCTTGCCTAGGTATTCCTCAAAAAAATTATAGCTGGGCTAGCCATTTTCAGCTTGAAAAAAATTAATAGCTGGATATCTGTCCTAGGCTAGACGGGCCACAGCCCGCCCAGTTAATACCCTGCTCTCCTCTGAACAACAAAAACATCGCTCAAGAAAAACTCAAAAACACAAATACTGCTCGAGCTTCTTGGTCCCAGCTGTCGGCTGCTCGTTGTGCAATTCTCTCGTTTATTGACTACATAGGTTGACAATGGTGTGGGGCCATGATGTCAGGAAACCCGGAGGAAGCAAAAAAATTGTAGTTGTATATAATAAGGAGGCACTTGCATACGTGCGGCTATGGCCTTGGTGGGTCCCCACTCTCATCCTGTCCAAGTAAAGTCATATCCTCATTCCTCATGTTCGTTCACCATGTTGACAATGCGAGACGGCGGCGCCACAGCGAGCGCAACAACTCGAAGGACGACGGAGAGGTCCTCCCGAGCCCTATGGATGGTTTGATACAGCGCCCGCTGCTCAGTCAGGAAGCGAGGATCATAGGGCCACATGTCCGCGACGGCATTGTTGTTCGCTTATTCGCCAGTGCTCGTTGAGGAGACGGAGGTTGCAGCACAAGTCCTCCTACACTGGTAGCTCTTCCGCCATTAGGGCATCAAAGTGCGGCCGCACCTTCTCTATGGTGAACACGGCATGAACCAGCTTGGACAGCAGTGCCGGCTCCTAGTCGGAAGCAACGTCCATCGCCGGATTATCGGCATGAACACGACATGTATGGCTGCTGGACTGACCCGCTGCCAAGCACGAGTCTGACCGCCCTGGCCCGCCCAGACCGCCTCCCTCGTCCGCGCGTGCTTTCCGCCCGAAACGGTCAGTGCCGCTCACGCCGCTTCCCGGTGGAGGCGAGTGCTCCACATTGAAACGGCACAAGTGTCGTCCGTCTATCCATCTGCCACCCACATTAATGATACACGGATACCGAGGCAGCTACTCTGGCGCCACATGTCTGTCCCTCTGTCGCTCACCATTTCTATATAAACTACTGCACCGGCCATAGACAAAGTCATCCACCTCTGTTCCCTTTCTCCTATCCACACCACTACTGCACACCATGGCTTCCTCGTGCTCCAGCGCTCTTCGGGACGGGCGGAAGATGGACCACAAGGAGATGGCAGCCATTGTTGCCGACTGGCTGGCCGGCAGGCAGCCGGAGGATGACGACGTCCCAATGGAGAACATGGTAGTCGACAATCCAGCGCCAACCCCCTCCTCCGTGCCATCCTCGTCGATGCATTGCACCATGACCATCGGCGAGGCTCGTGCCCAATACATGGACACGGTGAGGTAGAAGCGTCAGGAGCAGTTCCGGGAGGCGCAGGCCGACGCCGCCTACAACCACCATCTTCTCTAGGAGCACTTGCAGGAGGAGGACCAGATCATCCCGGAGCGGGCGGAGCAAGAGGCGTTGCTTGACTCGTACAACTCCGCCCGCGAGAGCCGCATCGAGCGCTGGCAGTACCGCATGCGGGTGGCGGAGGCTGCGGCCGCCTACAAAGAAGGCGATGAATCGGGCGAGGCGCTATATGGCGAGACCGAGGACGAGGCATAGGACAATGTCGGATCCGACGAGTCCCTGCTCCGCTGGCGTCGACGAGGCCCTACTCCGCCGATGTGATGCCCCACGACCGGCGCTCTAGATGCCTTCCGTGGATTTCGAGATTCGTCGTGTGATTTGTTTTGTTCGTTGCATTCATCTTTGCATCATGTGCATTGCATCATGTCATCTTGCACCCCTTTCTAAAACTCAGCTAAATAAATTGAATGGAGCTTCGGTCCATTTAAATTGAGGGAAATGCACATGGTGATTTTTCTTTACAACATATAAAAGTCTCCCAATATTATTAGGGAGCTATATTAAAAATTTTCCATTAACTTTGGAATCACCATAACACACGTGCAGTTTAAGTTCCATGCATTTTCTATCTCAAATCCTTGCCTCAAACTTTGCAAACAATTCTTATCTCTTTTAGTGAGACTCCTCCTAAAGTCTCAATATTTTCGGGCACTTCAAAAACCTAGTCCTAGCTCAAACCCTTTTGAATTAATTCAAATGAGTTTGAATTTAATTCCAGCAATCTTGCCACCTCTATTTTTCCGTGAACATGCACATTTTTGTGGGTCCAGGAAAATTAGCCCCTTCGCCAAATTCATTCTCATACCTGTTCTTTTCTTTCCTCTCCTTTTTCTTGTTTGGGGGAGGGAGGAGTAGCAGCCTCATCCAGCCCTGCTGGCCCAATGTCAACTAGAGGCCCAGCCAGCGCCCTTAACCCTAGGCCGATTGACCCCCCTCTCTTTACCTCGGTCCCTTCCTCCAGCACCGCCATCCCACTTGCTCGACCCCCTATCCCTCGTTCCCCTACTCACGCCGCCAGGGAGGAGCGAGAGCCCCGCTCCTCCGGATGCACCTCACGCATGCCTCCCCACTGATCTCCTGTGCGCAGCCACCCAGAGGAGACCCACCTCGTGCGCTGCCCTGCTACCTCTTGAGCACTGCATTGGTTTTCCCTTGAAGAGAAAAGGGTGATGCAGCAAAGTAGCATAAGTATTTCCCTCAGTTTTTGAGAACCAAGGTATCAATCTAGTAGGAGGCTACGCGCGAGTCCCTCGCACCCGCACAAAACAAATAAATCCTCGCAACCAACACGATAAGGGGTTGTGAATCCCTACACGGTCACTTACGAGGGTGAGATTTGATAGATATGATAATATAATATTTTTGGTATTTTCATGATAAAGATGCGAAGTAAAATAAAAGCAAAATAAATAACTAAGTGTTGGAAGATTAAGATGATGAAGATTGACCTGGGGGCCATAGGTTTCACTAGTGGCTTCTCTCAAGAGCATAAGTATTTTACGGTGGGTGAACAAATTACTGTTGAGCAATTGACAGAATTGAGCATAGTTATGAGAATATCTAGGTATGATCATGTATATAGGCATCACGTCCAAGACAAGTAGACCGACTCCTGCCTGCATCTACTACTATTACTCCACACATCGACCGCTATCCAGCATGCATCTAGAGTATTAAGTTCATAAGAACAGAGTAACGCCTTAAGCAAGATGACATGATGTAGAGGTATAAATTCATGCAATATGATAAAAAACCCCATCTTGTTATCCTCGATGGCAACAATACAATACATGCCTTGCTGCCCCTACTATCACTGGGAAAGAACACCATAAGATTGAACCCAAAGCTAAGCACTTCTCCCATTGCAAGAAAGATCAATCTAGTAGGCCAAACCAAATTGATAATTCGAAGAGACTTGCAAAGATAACAAATCATACATAAAAGAATTCCGAGAAGATTCAAATATTGTTCATAGATAAACTTGATCATAAACCCACAATTCATCGGTCTCAAAAAACACACCGCAAAATAAGATTACATCGAATAGATCTCCACAAGAGAGGGGGAGAACTTTGTATTGAGATCCAAAAAGAGAAAAATAAGCCATCTAGCTAATAACTATGGACCCGAAGGTCTGAGGTAAACTACTCACACTTCATCAGAAGGGCTATGGTGTTGATGTAGAAGCCCTCCGTGATCGATGCCCCCTCCGGCGGAGCTCCGGAACAGGCCCCAAGATGGGATCTTGTGGATATAGAAAGTTACGATGGTGGAATTAGGGTTTTGGCTCCGTATCTGATTGTTTGGGGGTACGTAGGTATATATAGGAGGAAGGAGTATGTCGGTGGAGCAACAGGGGGCCCACGAGGGTGGAGGGTGCGCCTAGGAGGGGGGGGGGTAGGCGCGCCCCCTACCTCGTGGCTTACCTGTTGGTTGCTTGACGTAGGGTCCAAGTCTCCTGGGTCTTGTTTGTTCGAAAAATCACGTCCCCGAAGGTTTCATTCCGTTTGGACTCTTTGATATTCCTTTTCTTCAAAACCCTAAAATAGGCAAAAAACAGCAATTCTGGGCTGGGCCTCCGGTTATTAGGTTAGTCCCAAAAATAATATAAAAGTGTATAATAAAGCCCAATAATGTCCAAAGCAGAAGATAATATAGCATGGAGCAATAAAAAAATATAGATACGTTGGAGACATATCAAGCATCCCCAAGCTTAATTCCTGCTCGCCCTCGAGTAGGTAAATGATAAAAACAGAATTTTTGATGTGGAATGCTACTAGGCATAATTTCAATGTAATTGTTCTTAATTGTGGCATGAATGTTCAGATCCGAAAGATTCAAGATAAAAATTTAATATTGACATAGAAATAATAATACTTCACGCATACTAACTAAGAATTATGTCTTCTCAAAATAACATGGCCAAAGAAAATTCATCCCTGCAAAATCATATAGTTTAGTCATGCTCCATTTTCGTCACACAAGAATGCCCTCATCATGCACAACCCCGATGACAAGCCAAGCAATTATTTCATACTTTAGTCATCTCAAACATTATAAACCTTCACGCAATACATGAGCGTGAGCCATGGATATAGCATTATGGATGGAATAGAGTGTAATGATGGGGGTTATGTGGAGAAGACAAAAAAGGAGAAAGTCTCACATCAACGAGGCTAATAAATGGGCTATGGAGATGCCCATCGATTGATGTTAATGCAAGGAGTAGGGATTGCCATGCAACGGATGCACTAGAGCTATAAATGAATGAAAGCTCAACAAAAGAAACTAGTGGGTGTGCATCCAACTTGCTTGCTCATGAAGACCTAGGGCACTTGAGGAGGCCCATTGTTGGAATATACAAGCCAAGTTCTATAATGAAAAATTCCCACTAGTATATGAAAGTGACAAAACAAGAGACTCTCTATCATGAAGACCATGGTGCTACTTTGAAGCACAAGTGTGGAAAAAAAGATAGTAGCATTGTCCCTTTTCATTTCTCTTTTTTTGGGCCTTTCCTTTTTTTATTTGGCCTTTCTCCTTTTTTTATTGGGACAATGCTCTATTAAATGATGATCATCACACTTCTATTTATTTACAACTCAATGATTAAACTCGATACTAGAACAAGGTATGACTCTATATGAATGCCTTCGGTGGTGTACCGGGATATGCAATGAACCAAGAGTGACATGTATGAAAGAATTATGAATGGTGGCTTTGCCACAAATACTATGTCAACTACATGATCATGCTAAACAATATGACAATGATGAACGTGTCATGATAAACGGGATGGTGGAAAGTTGCACGGAAATATATCTCAGAATGGCTATGGAAATGCCATAATAGGTAGGTATGGTGGCTGTTTTGAGGAAGATATAAGGAGATTTATGTGTGAAAGAGCATATCATATCACGGGGTTTGGATGTACCAGCGAAGTTTGCGCCAACTCTCAATGTGAGAAAGGGCAATGCACGGTACCGAAGAGGCTAGCAATGATGGAAAGGTGAGAGTGCGTATAATCCATGGACTCAACATTAGTCATAAAGAACTCACATACTTATTGCAAAAATCTACAAGTCATCAAAAACCAAGCACTACGCGCCTGCTCCTAGGGGGATAGATTGGTTGGAAAAGACCATCGCTCATCCCTGACCGCCACTCATAAGGAGGACAATCAAAGAACACCTCATGTTTCAAATTTGTTACATAACGTTTACCATATGTGCATGCTACGGGACTTGCGAACTTCAACACAAGTATTTCTCAAATTCACAACTACTCAACTAGAACGACTTTAATATCACCACCTCCATATCTCAAAACAATCATCAAGCATCCAACTTCTCTAAGTATCCAAAACACTCATAAGAAAGTTTTTTTTACTAATCTTGAATACCTTGCATATTAGAATTATTTAAGCAAATTACCATGCTATTTAAGACTCTCAAAATAATCTAAGTGAAGCATGAGAGATTAATAATTTCTATAAAACAAATCCACCACCGTGCTCTAAAATATATAAGTGAAGTACTAGAGCAAAAACTATATAACTCAAAAGATATAAGTGAAGCACATAGAGTATTCTAATAATTTCCGAATCATGTGTGTCTCTCTCAAAAGGTGTGTACATCAAAGATGATTGTGGTAAACTAAAAAGAAAAGACTCAAATCATACAAGACGCTCCAAGCAAAACACCAATCATGTGGTGAATAAAAATATAGCTCCAAGTAAAGTTACCAATGGAAGTAGACGAAAGAGGGGGTGCCTTCCGGGGCATCCCCAAGCTTTGGCTTTTTGGTGTCCTTAGATTATCTTGGGGGTGCCATGGAAATCCCCAAGCTTAGGCTCTTGCCGCTCTTTGTTCCATAATCCATCAAATCCTTACCCAAAACTTGAAAACTTCACAACACAAAACTTAAAGTAGAAAAATCTCGTGAGCTCCGTTTGCGAAATAAAACAAAAGACCACTTAAAGGTACTGAAATGAACTCATTCTTTATTTATATTGGTGTTAAACCTACTGTATTCCAACTTCTCTATGGTATATAAACTATTTTACTAGCCATAGATTCATCAAAATAAGCAAACAACACACGAAAAAAAGAATCTGTCAAAAACAGAACAGTTTGTAGTAATCTGTAGCTAGCGTAAGATCTGGAACCCAAAAATTCTAAAATAAATTGCTGGACGTGAGGCATTTATCTATTAATCAACTGCGAAAAGAATTAACTAAATATAACTTTCCAAATAAAAATGGCAGCAGTTCTCGTGAGCGCTCAAGTTTTCTGTTTTTTACAGCAAGATTAACAAGACTTTCCCCAAGTCTTCCCAACAGTTCTACTTGGCACAAACACTAATTAAACACAAAAAACACAACCAAAACAGAGGCTAGATAAATTATTTATTACTAAAGAGGATCAAAAAGCAAGGAATAAAAATAAAATTGGGTTGCCTCCCAACAAGCGCTATCATTCAACGCCCCTAGCTAGGCATAAAAAGCAATGATAGATCTAGGTATTGCCATCTTTGGTAGGCAATCCATAAGTGGATCTCATAATAGATTCATAAGGTAATTTAATTTTATTTCTAGGGAAGTGTTCCATGCCTTTCCTTAACGGAAATTGGAATCTAATATTCCCTTCCTTCATATCAATAATTGCACCAATCGTTCTAAGGAAAGGTCTACCGAGAATAATAGGACATGAAGGATTGCAATCTATGTCAAGAACAATAAAATCTACGGGCACATAGTTCCTATTTGCAACAATAAGAACATCATTAATTCTTCCCATAGGTTTCTTAATAGTGGAATCCGCAAGGTGCAAGTTTAAAGAGCAATCATCAAAATCACGGAAACCTAAGAAATCACACAAAGTCTTTGTAATTGTGGAAACACTAGCACCCAAATCACACAAAGCATAGCATTCATGATCTTTAATTTTAATTTTAATAGTAGGTTCCCACATAAATTTTTCTAGGGATAGAAACTTCCAACTCAAGTTTTTCTTCATAAGATTGCATCAAAGCATCAATGATATGTTTGGTAAAAGCTTTATTTTGACTATAAACATGAGAGGAATTTAGCACGGATTGCAACAAGGAAATACAATCTATCAAAGAGCAGCTATCATAATTAAATTCCCTGAAATCCAAAATAGTAGGTTCCTTAACATCTAGAGTTTTGATCTCTTCAATCCCACTTTTATCAAATTTAACATCAAGATATAAAAACTCCGAATTTTTGGAACGTCTTCTAGGTAAAGGTGGATCATATTCAGTCCCATCATTATCAAGATTCATATTGCGAAACAAAGATTTAATAGGGGACACATCAATAACTTTTAGATCTTCATCTTTATTTTCATGGAAACTAGAAGAACATACTTTTATAAAGCAATCTTTCTTAGCACGCATCCTAGCGGTTCTTTCTTTGCACTCATCAATGGAAATTCTCATGGCTTTGAGAGACTCATTGATATAATTCTTAGGTGGAATAGATCTAAGTTTCAAAGAATCAACATCAAGAGAAATTCTATCAACGTTCCAAGCCAACTCATCAATCTTAAGCAATTTCTCTTCAATCAAAGCATTGAAATTCTTTTGCGAAGTAATAAATTCTTTAATATTAGATTCAAAATCAGAGGGAATCTTATTATAATTTCCATAAGAATTGTTGTAGTAATTACCATAATTATTAGAGTAATTGCTAGGATAAGGCCTAGGATTAATGTTTCCTCTATACACGTTGTTACCAAAATTATTCCTACCAACAAAATTCACATCCATAGATTCATTATTATTCTAAATCAAAGTAGACAAAGGCATATCATTAGGATCAGAAGAAACACTTTTATTAGCAAATAATTTCATAAGTTCATCCATCTTTCCAGTCAAAACATTAATTTCTTCTATCGCAGGCACTTTCTTATTAGTAGATCTTTCAGTGTGCCATTGAGAATAATTAACCATAATATTATCTACGAGTTTAGTAGCTTCTCCTAAAGTGATTTCCCTAAAAGTGCCTCCCATGGCCGAATCTAAAAGATTTCTAGAAGCAAAATTCAATCCGGCATAAAAATTTTGTATAATCATCCACAAATTCAAACCATGTGTTGGGCAATTACTTATCATTAATTTCATCCTCTCCCAAGCTTGTGCAACATGTTCATGATCAAGTTGCTTAAAATTCATAATATCGTTTCTAAGAGAGATGATCTTAGCGGGAGGAAAATACTTTGAGATAAAAGCATCTTTGCACTTATTCCAAGAATCAATACTATTTTTAGGCAAAGACGAAAACCAAGCTTTAGAACGATCTCTAAGCGAAAAAGGAAATAGCTTCAATTTAACAATATCATTGTCCACATCTTTCTTCTTTTGCATATCACACAAATCAACGAAGCTATTTAGATGGGTAGTGGCATCTTCACTAACAAGGCCGGAAAACAGATCTTTCATGACAAGATTTAGCAAGGCAGCATTAATTTCACAAGATTCAGCATCGGTAAGAGGAGAAATCAGAGTGCTAATAAAATCATTGTTGTTGGTATTGGTAAAGTCACACAATTTAGTGTTATCTTGAGCCATCGTGACAAGAAAGCAATCCAACACACAAGCAAATAAGGAACGGGCAAAAGGAGGCAAATAGAGAAAGAGAGGGAGGATAGAGAGAGAGAGGGCGAATAAAACGGCAAGGGTGAAGTGGGGGAGAGGAAAACGAGAGGCAAATGGCAAATAATGTAATGCGGGAGATAAGGGTTTGTGATGGGTACTTGGTATGTTGACTTTTGCGTAGACCTCCCCGGCAACGGCGCCAGAAATCCTTCTTGCTACCTCTTGAGCACTGCGTTGGTTTTCCCTTGAAGAGGAAAGGGTGATGCAGCAAAGTAGCGTAAGTATTTCCCTCAACTTTTGAGAACCAAGGTAACAATCTAGTAGGAGGCTATGCGCGAGTCCCTCGCACCTGCACAAAAAAAATAAATCGTCGCAACCAACGCGATAAGGGGTTGTCAATCCCTACACGGTCACTTACGAGAGTGAGATATGATAGATATGATAATATAATATTTCTGGTATTTTTATGATAAAGATGCGAAGTAAAAGAAAAGCAAAGTAAATAACTAAGTGTTGGAAGATTAATATGATGAAGATAGACCCGGGGGCCATAGGTTTCACTAGTGGCTTCTCTCAAGAGCATAAGTATTTTACGGTGGGTGAACGAATTACTGTTGAGCAATTGACAGAATTGAGCATACTTATGAGAATATCTAGGTATGATCATGTATATAGGCATCACGTCCGAGACAAGTAGACCGACTCCTGCCTACATCTACTACTATTACTCCACACATCGACCGCTATCCAGCATGCATCTAGAGTATTAAGTTCATAAGAACAGAGTAACGCCTTAAGCAAGATGACATGATGTAGAGGGATAAATTCATGCAATATGATAAAAAACCCCATCTTGTTATCCTCGATGGCAACAATACAATACATGCCTTGCTGCCCCTACTATCACTGGGAAAGAACACCATAAGATTGAACCCAAAGCTAAGCACTTCTCCCATTGCAAGAAAGATCAATCTAGTAGGCCAAACCAAACTGATAATTCGAAGAGACTTGCAAAGATAACCAATCATACATAAAAGAATTCCGAGAAGATTCAAATATTGTTCATAGATAAACTTGATCATAAACCCACAATTCATCGATCTCAACAAACACACCGCAAAAGAAGATTACATCGAATAGATCTCCACAAGAGAGGGGGAGAACTTTGTATTGAGATCCAAAAAGAGAGAAGAAGCCATCTAGCTAATAACTATGGACCTGAAGGTCTGAGGTAAACTACTCACACTTCATCGGAAGGGCTATGGTTTTGATGTAGAAGCCCTCCGTGATCGATGCCCCCTCCGGCGGAGCTCCGGAACAGGCCCCAAGATGGGATCATGTGGATACAGAAAGTTACGACGGTGGAATTAGGGTTTGGGCTCCGTATCTGATTGTTTGGGGGTACGTAGGTATATATAGGAGGAAGGAGTATGTCGGTGGAGCAACAGGGGGACCACGAGGGTGGAGGGCGTGCCTGGGGGGGGGGGAGGCGCGCCCCCTACCTCGTGGCTTCCCTGTTGGTTGCTTGACGTAGGGTCCAAGTCTCGTAGATCTTGTTCGTTCCAAAAATCACGTTCTCGAAGGTTTCATTCCGTTTGGACTCCGTTTAATATTCCTTTTCTTCGAAACCCTAAAATCAGCAAAAAACAGCAATTCTGGCTGGGCCTCCGGTTAGTAGGTTAGTACCAAAAATAATATAGAAGTGTATAATAAAGCCCAATAATGTCCAAAACAGAAGATAATATAGCATGGAGCAATCAAATATTATAGATACGTTGGAGACGTATCATGCCCTTGCCTCGAGCTCTGCCCGCCAACCTCCTCTGCTCTGCCCCCTCCTCAACTCCACCTCTGTCGCGCCAAGGCCGCCGCCGACAACTTTGCCCCTCGCCGCCGCTCAGACCCAACCCAGCGGGCCGGTCGCCGGAGTGACCCGACTCCCAGGCCCCGCCGAGCTTGCTGCTTCTCCCGCCGACCATGGTGCCGCCACGACGCCTGTGCCTCCTTGCCTCGCTTGCCAGCGAGCCCCTTCTCTGGCATCCTCTGCAGCTCCTCTTTGCTGCAGCCACCACACCATGGGAGAGCTCTCGCCGACATTGTAGAGCTCCGCACCAGCTACCAACTTGTCCTCGAGCTCCGGACTCCATCCATGGCGCCGGTCTCCCTGCAAGCCGCCAAAGTTGCAAGCCTCCAACATGGCCCAGCGAGCCCCCGCTGCTTCCCCCACTGCCCGCAAGACTGAGGCATGACCGCCCCTCTTCATTGACCGCGAAGACCTAGACGTTAAGCTGCTTCGTTTGGTTCATCCCAAGCCTCGGTAGACCCGGGGTCTCACTTCACTTGACCGTCGTCGTTCTGTTGCATCTCTATGAAGACAGAGACTGCCAAGTACATGGATATGCCAAGTTCCGCTTCGAACGTGTACGGCTACACCCGGTGATGAGACAAGTACCCTGACAACGTGTACATCTACACCGCCAAGACCGGACCCACAAGTACCCCGACGCTGTGTGTACCACCACCGTCGCCCCGAAGGCATTGGATTCTTCAAGTAACTCTCCTAAAACGAACGTGTACCACTGCTTCCACTACGACCGTTCTGAGAACGCCTACTTCCTCTACACCGCCCCGAACTCGACCCGCTTTGAACCGCATGCTTTGGAGGTATAACCGTCGAGATGACTTTCTGAGAATGAATGTTTGCGATGCCTGAGATGCTCGTGTTTGCACCATGTCCAAGTTGCCATTGCACGTTTCTCCTCGTTTGCCATGCCGTCAATCCATGGGAACCCGATAACTGGGATCACCCCACCATCTTTTGCATGTTCCGTTCATCCACACTTTCTTTTGCACCGACATCTCGATGAGAGGTCGGATCATCAGAATGTTGCCGTGGCACCATTTCCGTTGTCATCACCGTGGCACCCCTTTCGTTCTGCCATGGTGACCAAATGCTCCATATCTTAATATGTCAACATCTTCATTAACTTGCATATAACTCAAGTATGTCATCCGCTTCATGATAACAACATTTAAGATGTTTAACATTGTCGTTTGCATTAAACTGCTAAACAACATGTGGGGATTTACCAGAATTGTTGTTTGTTGGTTTTGGCCTCACTTAATCTTGCCTAGATAGGTAGTTTAATTATGCTTCATCTCTTGCCATGTTTAAAAATATTTAATATTGTTGAGTAGCTTAAATGAGAGTGAACTAAACATTTGAATGTGATGTTTTGTCAATATGCAACTTGTTGAATATTGAGCTCCACTTAATTTGTAGTATTGTTTGTTGCACTTTTCCAGGCCATGCACAAATATTTAAACTGGACATGCATCACGCCTTGTTTATGTGATGGTTGTTTATGATGTTGATTGCTTCTTTTCGGTTGTGCTTCTTCTCGATAGTTCCTGGGACGTTGTGATTGTGAGGATTCGTTTGACTACGTTGGTTCTTCTACTTCATGGATTCGATCTTCTTCCTAGTGGGATTTCAGGCAAGATGACCGTCACCTTGGATCTCACTACTATCTTTGCTTTGCTAGTTGTCCCGATGTTATCACTATGTTGCGCTACCTACCACTTGTTTGTCAAGCCTCCCAATATGCCTTGAAACAACCTCTAACCTTTCCACCATCCTAGAAAAATGTTGCTTGGCTATGTTACCCTTTGCTCAACCCCTCCTATAGCGTTGCTAGTTGCAGGTGCAGTTGCAAGTTGTTCCATGTTGGTACATGTATATCATGGGATATAACAATATCTCTTATTTAATTAATGCATCTATATACTTGGTAAAGGGTGGAAGGTTCGGCCTTTTGCCTGGTGTTTTGTTCCACTCTTGCCACCTTAGTTTCCGTCATACCGGTGTTATGTTCCTTGATTTTGCGTCCCTAACACGATGAGGGTTTATGGGTCCCTCTTGACACTTCGCTTTGAATAAAACTCTTCCAACAAGGCCCAACATTGGTTTTACCATTGTCCCAACATAATTACTTAACCTGATAATTAATTAATTAGCATAGGAGGTCGCGTCCCCGAGGATTCTTTTCCACATAATACAGGGGGGCCAGTGTTGGTGGTGTTGGTCCCAAACGGGCAACCTGCAGGGCCACCACGGGGGAACCTGAGGATCTGGTTTTACTCATAGCTTGACCCATCCGATCGTGGCCTGAGACAAGATATGCGTGGCTACTATCAGGGTGTCGGCAAGCTGGGAGATCTTGCTGGAGTTGTTTTACCATTGTTGAAATGTCTTGGGCACCGGGATTCCGAGTCTGATCGGAGGGTCCCGAGATGGAGGATTGTCTCCGCGGATCGTGAGCTTGTCATGGGCTAAGTTGGGACACCCCTGCAGGGTTTAAACTTTCAAGAGTCATGCCCGCGGTTATGTGGCAGATGGGAATTTTTTGATGTCCGGTTGAGGGATTCCTGGATTAGGGGGTCTCCGGACAGCCGGATTATATCCTTTGGCCGGCCTGTTAGACTATGAAGATACAAGATTGAAGACTTCATATCGTGTCCGGATAGGACTCTACTTGGCGTGGAAGGCAAGCTAGGCAATACAGATATGGATATATCCTCCTTTGTAACCGACCTTGTGTAGGCCTAACCCTCTCCGGTGTCTATATA